>NW_027117634.1:152561-350641 GCF_038497785.1 Limtongia smithiae
TGTGTTTATTATTTTTTTTGGGGGGGGTTGTTCGCCCCGCTGTGCAAAAATTTTTTGTTCATTTATTAATCTACTTACAAATCAAACAACCCCAAACCCCCCCCCCCCCCCCCCCCCCCCCCACAACCCGCCCCCCACACCAGGAGTTATTATAGAGACCTTGTGATAGGCATTGACATGATATAAAATTTCTCAATATATACTGCTGCAAACGGAGCATATGAACCATGCAGCCGCCTAACAGAGCTCTAGAACAAGTCCTTCAAAAAAAGCATCAAAATCGCAAATCCCGAACATTAACGAGCACCGGCTATGGCAAGACATGCGGCTCAGATGAGTGGAGAGTTTCCATATTGGGACAAAATTTCAAGAGATACTATTCATACCAGCAAATTCATTACTACAAACACTCCAAGACCCTCGCGTCTAAGCACTAAGGCTTGTAGCCAACAAGCTTCATGTAGGCCTCAGTTGAGAAGGACTTGGGGCGCTCGATAGGCAGTCCAAGCGCGCGGTCGATGATGTACTGGGGCAAAACGCCCAGAGCGCGTGCAACACCGAACAGAACGGTGTAAAATGACTCCTCGGTCAATCCGTAGTACTGCAACAGCACTCCACTGTGCGAATCAACGTTGGGGTAGGGGTTCCTAGGGAACCAAGGTTAGGTCGACTGAGAAATGGCCAAATCGGGATGCTGTCACTTACTTGGTCTTTCCGTGCTCGGTAAGCACCTTGGGCGCGACCTGGTAGATCTCGCTAACGAGCTTGAAAAGGTCGTAGTCGGGGAGGTACTTGAGAGCAAACTCGCGCTGGGCAGTGTAGCGCGGGTCGGTCTTGCGGAGGACAGCGTGGCCGTAGCCGGGGATGACACGGCCAGCGTTGAGGGTAGCCCAGAGGTACTTCTCGATGGAGGCGGGCGTGATGTCGTCGCCGATCTCCTTCTTCATCTCGATCAGCCACTCGAGCACCTCCTGGTTGGCACGGCCGTGGAGAGGGCCAGCGAGACCATTAAGACCAGCAGAGAGGGAAAGGAAGGGCGAGGAGAGAGCAGACCCGACGAGATGAGTGGTGTGGGCCGAAACATTGCCGCCCTCGTGGTCGGAGTGGATGGTCAGGTACAGACGCATGAGCTCGACGAACTCGTGGTTGCCGGAGAAGCCCAGAAGCTTGGCCAAGTTGTAGCCGTAATCCTTGTCGGCCTCGACCTCCGCGATCTTGCCATCCTTGAAGACGTTGCGGTAGATGCGCGCAGCGATCGGCGGGAGCTTGGCAATGAGGTCGATGGAATCCTCGTAGGCGTAGAGCCAGAGGTCCTTCTTGTTGACACCCTTCTCGTAAGCCTTGGTGAACGAAGACTCCGACTCCAGAGCAGTAACCGCGATCGAGAACTGCGCCATGGGGTGCAGGGTCGCGGGGGAGTTGTCAATGAGGTCCTTGACGTGCTGGGGAACCTCGGAGCGCGCGGCAAGCTCGGCGGAGAAGGCCTTGGTCTGGGACTCAGTGGGGATCTCGCCAGTCAGCAGAAGCCAGAACAGAGCCTCGGGGAGGGGCTCCTCGCCACCGGGGGCCTTGGGCAGAGCCTTCTGGACCTCGTGGATGGTCATGCCGCGGAAGCGAATACCCTCGTCAGCATCAAGCACAGAGCCCTCCCAGACGAGGCCCTTAATGCCGCGCATGCCACCATAGGCCTGCTCGAGCTTGACCTCGCCGATGACCTAAAATACTTAGCACCGCTTTGCGCGAGGTCGAGCAACAAGTATCACATACGGTGGATCCCATCTCCTTCTTGAACTTCTTAACTTTCTCGATCTCGGCGGGGAAGATCTCGACGAGACGCTCCTTCAAGGTCTGCGGACAAAAGTCAGCAATTGCACACAATCACCCCCCCTGCCACACAGAACAGCTGGACAAAGCGCGACACGCATGTGTGGCCATTAACTGCACTCGAACAGCGGCATGCGAGACTCGAGGCGCGGCGACCGGGTGGCACAGCAACGACGACATACAGGCTCCTTGGTAGAGTACGTGCGGGCCGCACGGAGGTACGCGGCCGCGAGGGGACGCTGGGTCCTCAGGACCGAGGCGGCGAGACGGGAAGGAGCAGGCATTGTGTGGGGGCTAGGAGGTGGACGGGCGTGAGGGCGCTGAGCGTAGAAGAAGAAGAAGCAGCCCGCGGCGTCCGCCGGGGGGTCTTTTTTATTTGTGCAAGGCGACAGCGACGGCGGAGCGGCCGGGTAAGCGATGGGGGCCAATGAGACGCGCCGCTTCAGTCGGATCCCCAAGCGCCGGCCTGCGCGCCCCAGAACAGAGCGCCGCGCCGCCCGCGCCCTGCGCTGCCAGTCGTGGAGCCCAGAGCACGGCTCCGCCCTCGTCGCGCCCGCCGCTCGCGACCGGCCAGAGGCGTGTGTTCTGCAGTGGCTCTGCGTGCACGACGGTGCTGGTGCTGGAGCGCGGCGGGCTGCGCTGAAAGAGACGGCCGTCGCCGGTCGCGCCGCCTCGCCCAGAGCATCGCAGAGGCGCGTCAGCCCGCGCGGAAGAGCGCTGGCGCAGCGCGCAGCGCAAGAAGCAGTCTGCGTCTTCCCCACAAAGCTCTCCGCAGCATCCGCTCCGCGGACCCGCGGGCCAATCAGCGCGGCGGACTCGCCGCGCCGCAGCCGGTCACGGGCTTTGCGCGGCGGCTCCGCGCAGCCGTCCGGCGCGTGCGCCGTCGCCATTCGTCTGCGCCGCCGCCCACGCTTCCGCACGCCGCGTTTATCCGACACACCCCTCAGCGCTCGTCCGTGGCGAGTCGTCCGCGTACCGCGCGCGGCCATTCAGCTCGGCGTCCGCAGCCCTGCTCCAGCGCCTGCCGCGCAGAGTGCCCAGGCTGCAGCCCGTCTCGTCCGGCGCGGACCTCTGCAGAGCTGGCTGCGTGTGCCGTCGGACTCGCGGCCTCCGTCTTCCGGTGTTCCGGCGCCATCGGTGCGCACGGATCTTCCGGCTAGCCGCTTCCGGCTCCCCCTGAGCGCGCTATCGCGATGATCTGATAACTCTTCTCCGCATTCTGCCCTGCCGCGCCCTGCCGCGCCGCTCAGGGCCCCCACCTTGCCGCTCGCGCTATAAAGTGCGCCTGCCCTCGCGGCGGACGTGCTCCGCCTGGCCCGGCCGCCATGACCTCGCGCTGTAACGGCGGTGCGTGTCGCCGCTGTCTGTGGTCACTGCAGTCGGAGCTGCCGCGGAAGACCGATAGCTGGACGGCTGATTCCTGCGGGGTCTCCGCGGAGTCGTGCTCGAGAAGTGGACTATTGCGGGGGTATCAAGACGGCCAGCTAGGAATGGCGCCGCAAACAGAGCCCACATAGACACGCTGTGCATGTCGGCGAGAGTGAACTCTTCAGGTTCGTGCTCGACGTACAAGTCAGCAGAGCCTGCTTCTGCTGAATGTCTGCGGCGCCGTCTCTCAGCCTATATGCTACTACCGTGATTCCTCCGGGGTCGTCTTCTGACCTCTGACAACTCAAGCCTGGGTGTGCCACTCTGCTCGGGACTCAATTGCGGACCCCGGCGTAACCGCGTCTCTCTCCGGCGAGGAGGATACCTAGCCCCGCGCCGCGGGGCGCGCTGGCGCGTCAGGGCGGTCAGCAAGCGACGGTCTCCCATCCTTTACGCAAGTTGGCGGTCGCAATGCACCGCGTGCTTGTTTGCGCTGCATATGTCGCGCGTTAGACCTTCAGTACTCTACCAAGCCAGCCGCCGCCTGCGCGCGTCAGTCTCTGGACTGCAATCGTTTCATGTCACCAAATCCTGCGGTTGATCGTCATGTGTAGACTGCACACATTGCGCTGCGTCTTCTGCTCAAGGTCGGCCCTACTAACTAACTAACTAACTAACTAGTGCATGGCAGCTCTGATCACTATCATAACTATGCCGTCTGCTGCCCTGCCCGGCTCTGCTGCAACTGTAGTATCGGTAGTAGTTCACTAATTTAGTTGACTGCGTCGCGTTTCCTCCACGCTCCACTACTCTACTTGCCGACAATAGTAGCCAACCAATCGGTTCTCTGAGCCGGTTGGCTGAACCAGCACCCTACGTAATTTACACGCCCAGCTGTCGACCAGGTTCACGATCTTTAGTTGACTGAACACTGCTACCTCTGCTGTCTTACTGCGCTAGTGCGGACAGCGGCTACCGCACTAACTTACATCTCTAAATTAGTGACCCAACTCCGCTACGGCCACCTATGCCGCGCGCCCCTCGCCTGTGTCATTTTCTCTTAAGCATATTGCAGTACCTGACGATGTCTGCAAAGACACTGCATGTGGCTACTGACAATTACTACTCCTGTCACCAGTTACAAGATTTCAACGCAGGTTTACGTAGCAGATCACAGCGGATATCACTGGAGGAACTGCTCGGATTGATCCATATCATCTCTCATGCAGAACGCGACGAGCCAAGGATATCTGCATATTCGAGATGACGTGCAAACCTTCTGGAGTTCGAGGAGCGCCTCGACAACTCGGCTGTAGGGGGGATCCCTAGTCTGATACCGCTGCTAAAGCAACACATGCCTTGTCAGCACACGAAGCTAGTACCGCTCCAAACTGCGTACAGGCCAGACCACCGAGACTGCACAGCATGCGCCAGCCACGCCAGAATTGAAGGGGTTTGTACTGGAACCCTGGCCCTACTCGCAGCGCACGCGTGGGTCTCGCGTTCAGGTCAATTTATTTCAGCCCGACGCGCGCGACCGCGATCTGGTGGTGCTCTCCACGAGCTGGACTCCCAACTCCGCGGCATTTCGCACGCGTGCGTCGTCAGCTCCCATCCACCAGCTCTTTGCATCATCGTCTTTGCAGTCGAGCCGTTGCGCCAATGAAGTCCACCTCGCCAACTGCGTCGACAGGCGCTGCTGAGGCACAAATTATGACGCCGCCTCCTACGTCGCCGTCCGACGACACCCTGTCCGAAGTGAGTTCTCGGTTGCTCATTATATGGGACTTCGGGTCATTAACACTACTGTAGGAGCAGCTCGAGTTCAACGCCCTTGCGGAAGATAAGAAACGGAATCGACTCAAATTCTTGATCGAGCGCTCCATTGTCTACACATCGATTCTCTCTGAGCGGCTCAAGAATCAGCAAGAGGAGAAACAAAGAGCAGCCGCCAAGTCGGATTCTAGAACCTCGCCGCGAAAGAAGCAGCAGCCACCGGTGACACACAATCTGCGGGAGCATGTCTCCGACACCTCCGCGGCAGTGCCGTTGGCAAAGCGGAGTCAGCGAATGAAGAAGAAACCAGAGAGCTATAGCATTGTAGATGTGCTTTCCGACACAGAGCTCGACGGCGCGAAGGACACTGCTCAGGCGCTTAAGGATGTTGCGGCGAAAGACGAGAAAGAAGATGGACCTGCTACGCACACTACCACATTCCGTCAGCCCTCGCTTATCACAGGCGGTGTTCTCAAGGACTTCCAGCTGGCTGGCGTGGAATGGCTGGTCTCTCTATATGAGAACGGGCTCAACGGTATTCTCGCAGACGAGATGGGTCTTGGGTAGGTGGAAGTATGCCCTCTGTGTGTTCTTGGCTAACGTGGGCAGAAAAACGCTGCAGACAATTGCGTTCATTGCATTCCTCCGTGAGAAGGGAATCTACGGCCCGTTCCTGGTGGTGGCTCCGCTGTCAACGCTCAGGAATTGGACCAACGAGTTTCTCCGTTTCGCGCCAACGATCCCGACGCTCATGTACCATGGCGTGCCGGAAGAGCGAGCCGCCATGCGCTCCAAGTACTTGTTCCAGACTAAGAACAGCAAGTACCCCGTCATTGTCACTAGCTACAACATCATTCTCAATGACAGCGCTTATCTGCGAAAAATTAAGTGGAATTACATAATCATCGACGAGGGCCACCGAATCAAGAACATGAACTGCAAGCTCATTCAGGAACTCAAATCATATAGCTCCGCAAACAGGCTTTTGCTGACAGGCACGCCGCTTCAAAATAATCTTGCCGAACTCTGGTCTCTTCTCAACTTTCTGCTCCCTGATATCTTCCATGATCTGTCTCTATTCCAGAGCTGGTTTGATTTCTCGGCTCTGCAGCGCGCAAATGGTACACAAGAAATCCTGGACGAGGAAAACAAGCACCAAATTGTGTCGAATTTGCACGCTATCCTCAAGCCATTCCTGCTTCGCCGATTGAAGGCGGACGTGGATCTTTCGCTCCCTCCTAAGCGCGAGTATGTGTTATACGCGCCGCTCACGACCGCGCAGCAAGAGCTCTACCGGCATCTAGTGTTGCACAACGTGAAGGACTACCTTGTGGGCAAGATCCTGGAGGCTCACGGCGTTAAGCATGAAGCTGCAACCAATAATCCACGCCCCAAGCGCCAGAAGACCAAACAATCTTACAAGGAATCAGAAAGGGATACTATAGAGACCCGCGTATCGCGCAGACGGAAGGCAACAAGGCAGTCCTATGCTGAAATCACGGACACTGAGTATTTCAAAATCTTAGAAAATCCTGAGAGTCTTGTGGATCGCGTTGCGGACGTGTCTGACGATGAGGAAGAGAAGAAAGTGAGGCAGCTTCTAACCGCAAGTATGTTGTTCCTTGATAAGCAATCTCAACTATTGCTAACTTCATACCAGACCGCGTCGTGAAGGCAAAGAAACTACAGAATCTGATCATGCAGCTCCGGCTAGCATGCGACTCGCCGCTACTATTCTACACACCGTGGGAGGATCCAGACAGTTTGTTCACAGAACCAGACGAATCCATCGTGAATGATTCCGGCAAGATGCTCCTCCTCGACCGTCTGCTTCCTGCACTCTTCAATCAGAACCACAAGGTTCTTGTCTTCTCTCAGTTTTCCAAGATGCTTGATCTCATCCAGGACTACGCTGAGCTGCTGCGCAATTGGAAGGTGTGCAGGCTTGATGGAAATGTGAAGCAAGACGATCGGCAAATCCAGATTGACAATTTTAATACGGATCCGGAGTATATGTTGTTTTTGATATCCACGCGCGCAGGCGGGCTTGGTATCAATCTCACGTCGGCGGACACCGTGATTTTGTTTGACAGTGACTGGAACCCGCAACAGGATCTACAGGCGATGGACCGCGCGCACCGGATCGGCCAAACGAAGCCGGTTTTGGTTTATCGCTTTGCGACCGCGAACACGATTGAACAGAATCTCCTCGATAAGGCCGATGCCAAGCGACAGCTCGAAAAGCTTGTCATTCAGAAAGGCAAGTTCAAGAGCTTGATTGGTCCCGCGAGCGCAACGAGCGAGGAGGAACTCTCCAAGCTACTTCTGGACAACGACAACCTTCAAAAATTCACCGTCAAGGACCGCGGTGACGTTATTCTGTCGGACGAGGAGCTCAAGGTATTACTTGATCGCAGTCACGGCGCGTTTGAACGGGCAAAGACCGGGACTGAGAAGGTTAAAGGCGCGTCGTCTGGTACGTCGTTCAAAATCGTGCTCACGCCGACTCCATCAAGTTCTGAAAATCTGTTGTCATAGCATATTTATACTGAATTTTTTTACATGCAAATCTAGAAATAATATCTTACATTCATTGTTTCGTTGACTATGTGTGACTGATGTTGAGTAGACTGGGACGAGACTTACTTTGACGGGTGGAAGTATTTCGTACCCGGCCGTCCTCATTCTCCTCTTTTCTCTTTTCAGCCTCCCCAACGCTATGAAGCGCCCTCTGTGCTATCGTCGTATTCTCGCTTCTCTCCGATGCGACGTGCACGATGAGTGAGCGCCGGACACTTCATTGCCTAACCATCTTCGCCCCTCCCTGCCCTCTCGGACCACACTGCAGTGTCCCAACCCCGAGGTACCTTTCAGATCCTCACACGGTCATCGATGACTTTACACAGGACTAACGCGCCTATGGCCCTTCATAGCGCCGGCAGGGTTTCATAAACCAGAAGCCATAGGTCGTCAAGGACACGAGTGCCCTCTAGCGTAAGCTCCTCAAGCCTGACTCAACGGCGGTTCCGTCAAAGTCGGGTGGCATACGCCGCCCATTTACATATCAGTGGTGCGCGCACATTTTGTCAACTCAGAAGAATTTCAGATAAAACAAATAATTACATGCTCCCACTAAACCAATCTCTCCTAGCTCCGATCACCACAACACGCATCGCGGCGTCTTGTTCTTGCACTGGAACGCATCGATAAAGTCCTGCGAATCCTCCGCGACCGCGAGCACGCGCACGAAGCTGGGCGAATGCGGGTCTGTGTAGATGCGCTGGGCCGCGGTACCAGGTCGGGTCTTGCCGCACCACCAACGACCGTAGTTCATGAAAAAGATCTGCTCCTTCGTGAGATTGAGACCGGGGAGAACCGGCGAGGGGTTAATAGCCTCCTCAGCCTTCCATGCGCTGAAGGCGGCGGCAATGCCGCCATTGTCGGCGATGTTCTCGCCCTCTGTCAACTTTCCGTTGACGTGCAGCACGGCACCTGTCTCGTCGATGACGGAGTACTCGGAATACTGGTCCACGAAGCACTGCGCGCGGGAGTCGAATTCGCTCGAGGTTGAGGGCGACCACCAGTCGTGCAGACGGCCGTACTCGTCGTACTCGCGGCCCTGGTTATCGAATGCGTGCGAAAGCTCGTGGCCCGCGACTGCGCCGAAGGCGCCGTAATTCATGTACGAGGGCTGATGCTCAGAGAACACGGGGGGCTGCAGGATACCAGCCGGGAAGACGATCTCGCCAAGCGGCGGGTTGTAGTACGCATTCACGGTTGAGGGCGTCATGTCCCACGCGGCACGATCAGTAAGTTTGCCCAGCGAGGCCCACTCCTCCTTGGCGGCAAGTTCGCGAGCCGACACGTAGTTCTCAAAGAAGGCAGTGGGGGAGATGGTCATGTCCTTGTAGTAAGCAGCCAGGGACTCGGCGGACATTACGTTGGGGGACTGGTCGGGGTATCCGATTTTCTGAACGATGTTGTGCACCTTGTCGATCGCGACGCCCTTGGTCTTGACGTCCATCCAGGGGAGCACGTTCAGCTTGTCGACGAACGCGTTCTTGATTCCGATGATGATATCCTCACCCATCTTCTTCGCACGGGGGGAGAAGGCAGCCTGCACGTAATACCGGCCGAGAATCCAGCCGGTGAGCGAGTCCACCTCGCCGACACAGCTGGTCCAGCGCTCGGGGCGTACGGAGGGGTCGATACCACGGAGACGGTTGCGGAATTCCGTCACGGGGCGAATTGTCGACTCCGACAAGTGGCCTCCGAGGACCTCGATCGTCTTCCAGAGGAAGTACGTCTGCAGCGTCTCACGAGACGTCTCACCAAGAAGAGTGTTGAGGTCGATCAGGTACTGCGGGTAGGTGACAACGACGAACGACGGCATCGAGGGCGAGTTGGTCATGGATTGGATCAAGAACGGGAACTCGATCGAGGGCATCATTGTCTGCACTCGGGTAAGAGTGTAGGGGTGATAAGTCTTCGAGCCATCGAACAGATCCTCGAGATCCAGACCGATCTTGGAAAGGTTGGCCTCAAAGGTGACGACTTGCTTGGCAATATCGGTGTATCTGGCACTGGTCTCGGCAGCGGACATAGTGGAGTTGACATCGCTGAGCACGTTCTCAAGCACAGCCGCAATAGCCATGGTATATGCGTCAAGAATGTCAGGACGAGAGTAGTACTGCTTAGACGGCAACCCGTTCAGCGGCTGGTAAAATTTGAGTGAGGTATAATCTGGGTTCATGTCATCGGCATCGATGTCAAACTGCACCAGAGCCGTGATCGCCATCTTCTGCAAGTAGATGATCGCATCGGTCAAATCTGCAGCCGACGCACGCACGTCCTTCACCATCATCGAGTCCGCTGCAACGCGGCCCTCAAGCCACGTCTGAACGGTCTCCATGCCACCGGCATACACAGGGTACGTGCTCTGGAGCTTCTCGAGGATGGGATAAATCGGCTCGCCGCCGCGTGCAGCAATGCGCTCAGTGTCCATGCAAGCGCTGTACACGCCAGTCGCCTTATCCCAAATCTCACGATCGGCAACCGCCAGTGTCGATGCGAAATCACCCTCAAGAATGTTGCGCGAGAGACGCAGCGAGTCCTCGTTCATCACTGTCGACGTGAAGTAGTCACCCCGGTCTTGACGGATATCGTGCGAAGCAATCCAGCCGCCGCAGGTGTACTGCCAAAAGTCATCGCACGGGTCGGCAGTCGGGTCCATGTCGGCAAGGATACCAGCAGCGGCGGTGACGCACTCGGCGGTCGTGCACAGCTCCCCGCCTTCGCCCATCGGCGGCATCGCCTTGTGCCGGTGCGCAACCTTCCAGATCGCACGCAGAAGGAGGATAAACACGACGAATGCGCCGACACCGATGGCAATCTTCTTCCACGGCGGCTGGCGCTTCTTGCGCTCGGCGTCAGTAGCACCGGTCTCTGCGACCCCACCATCGGAGGCAAAGATGGCCGTCACAGTATCCGGGTTCGACGGGTACGGAATCTCGTTCGTAGTCTCCGTTGCCAGCAGCGGCGCAGAATCGTCGCGCTCGTCGTCGCTCGCGACGCTGCTCGACGTGTCTGGAATATTGCGCTCCAGCCTGTTCACACGACAACGTTAGTCATCCTCATCCCGGCACAGAGAACACAATTGCACATGACAAGCACTTACGGATCGTCAATTGACTCCGGCATTTTGTAAGTCGGCTAGAATAAAGAACCAATCGTGGGGCACGCAGGGTACAATGATCGTGCTCACCAACACAACGATTCCTGCAAGGTTCTCGATCACTGGCGGAAACTCCGCGATAACGATCTCCCCGAGCCCTAACCCCTGGTATTGTCCCAATGCGGTCTGCAGCATAAATCTCGAGGCGTTTTGTGCGAAGCGGGAACTCGGGCTGAGCCGCACCGTGGCTGCGGGGTATGCACCCCTGACGCTAATGAAAACCTTGCACCTTTAAACCTTAACTCCGCCGCGTCTATCGCGTCCTAAATTTAGTACGCGCTACTGCATTTAGAAGCTAATCAACAGGACGCGTGTCGCAAACTATTTTTGAACTCATCATTCCTTTCCACGTTCTTTCCGCTACAAACAAATACAAATAATATACTATCTTGCCGCGTACAAAGCATTCACATAAAACCACAAAGCTCTCTCCTTAGAACTGAGGCATAAATATGTATACTGCTGCAACAAAACATTCAAATCAGTTCTCAAACATGCTGATGATTCCTAAAACATATGGCAATAGCGGAAAATATATAATACGCGACTCGTCGTCCATCTTGTGCATAACTCGCAAATCCCTCGTCGTCTCAATGCACGTTTTGAAATCCTCCTAGCCGCTAAGAGCGAATACTTTCCAGAAAAAGTAGCAAAAAATTTAACAAAATGGAAGAGAAAATGATAAAGTGAATATAGGAGTCCCTCAAGGTCATAAGTAGTCGCTTCACAAGTGCCGTAATAGTGAACATGTTCATGAAATATATATAGTCGAAAATAAATCTACAAAGAAAAAATAAGAACATAGATATCGAAATAAAACCCCGCCCGGATGAATATATGACGTATACAATGATTATGATGTGTGGCTCTTTATGACATATAGTTTACATGTAGTTGTACCCGGAATACTCGTTTCCAACAAATGGTGTCGCTGCTGCATTGCCGCTGCGATATTGAACCGGACGATGGGAGATAGCGGGGAATTGCTGCTGCGACTGCTGTTGATGCTGTTGTGGCTGTTGCGGCTGACGTTGGCCTTGATGCTGTGCAATATGGTGAGGAGGCTGGGGATATGCATTGGTATTTCGCGGCACGTCCTGCAGATCGAGATTCTGAACGTGGCGCGAGAGCATATTAGGATCATTCGTGTTACCACCGTTGTATACGCGGCCAAATCCCTGGTATTGTTGCTGCGACTGCTGCTGTTGCTGCTTCTGCTGTTGCTGTTGTGTCTGCTGAGTTTGCACGCCAGGGTGCATGCCCTCGTTAGTAGAGCTAAGTCGCGGACTAGCGGTGGCACCGCCACTTGTGCCGACAATCTTCGACTGAATTCTGCGTCCGTACGGCGTGTTCCTAATCGAAGGCAAAATCGGACGAATCGCGTCAACGAGCATCTGTCGCGTCTGGGTATCCGCGCAGTCCAATGCAGTCTGAATCACGTAGTTCGCGTACGAGTCTCTTAGCAGCTTCTCTAAAAATATAGAAGACAAAAGTTCGTCGATCAAAATCTTTCGCGTCGATCCCTCCGCGATTCGAATGCATTTCTCAATCACATTTGAACTGAACTTCTGCATCGATAGTGTACACACGTTGCCGGCAAAGCGGCGGATGAGGGGGTCCTTGTACTGCGAATCGGCCAAGTCAAGCACGTATTGCGTGACGTAATTGCCAAACGGATCCTGCACCAAGATGAGCGCGTTCGTGGTGATCTCGCTCACGAGCTGCTGCTTCTGATTCCCAGAAGCGTGATCAATGCAGCGCTGCAGAACGCAGCAGCCGTGGCGATGAGTCCCGACAGCAATACAGTTCTCGCTGACTGCATCAAAGATAAACTGCGCATCCTCGCTGGATAGACGGTTGAGGCACTTCTGAATGACATGGTTGCCGTTCAGGTCTTGAATAAGCTCGACAACATTTGTCTTCAACGCGTTAACAATCAGGTGAATCTGCTCCGTGGTAGACACGTGCTCAATCATCTTCTGCAGCGCTCTAGTGCCATGCTGATTCAGCGCAATCTTGACCAGCTGCGGCGCGGCGGTCTCCACGAGAATCGTGCGCTGCTCGTCAGTCGCGTGCTCCAGCAGCTTCTGGCAGAGATAGTTGCCGAAGGGATCGATCATAAGCTCGACGACATGAGGATATGTCTCCTTAAATATCATGTCCAAATGCTCCGGGTCTCTCTCCTCAAGCTTCTTCTGCAAATAGCGGCAACCGTGCTGGTCCTTGCACAGCGGGTAAATCTCGTTCACAAGACTCTCCAACCGGACGTTTGCAAACCTATTCACATCCTGGTCGCTCTGGCGGCGATTCACCATCGGCATCATGACGGAACCAGCAGTCGACGAAGACGAGCGATGCATCGTGTTGGCTCCAGTAGGCGGCTGCTGGAGATGACTAATGTTCTGTTGCTGCGAAACGGATGACGAATGATGATGACCGCCCTGGGGATGCGGTATGATCGCCGATTGCTGATGCGTATTGTAGAGCGCCTCCGACGAGTGCTGCTGGCCGTAGATCATGTATGGATACTGAGGCGGTTGGGGAAACATTGGTTGCTGGGCCATGCCATAGCCGGGCGAAGGCAATTGCTGGAGACCTTCGTTGAACCCCGGAAGAGGACTCGCAGAGAGTGGGAACACACCGGACTCGCGGCGTTCGTGCTCAGAGATGGATCGCTGAGACGGCTGCCGGGAGTGAGAGACATCGGGATAGTTGTGCTAAATATAAGTTAGTTTAGAGGCACCAACGAAAATCATGAATACACATACATGGTTATTGCCGGAAATTCCGTTGAAGAGAGTGTAAGTTGAGGGCATATCCATAGACAGACGCTTCTCCTTGTTCGGAAGGTCGGCATACTGAACTCCAGAAAGACTATGCTGGTGGCGGCCACCCCGAGATACGAACGGCCATGGCTGCTGCGACGAGCCTGAAGACATAGTCGGCTGCTGCGGCGCAGACGACGAAACAGGCTGTGTAGTAAGTGCAGGCTGCGGAAGCTGCTGGTTGAAGCTCTCACGGCGGACAAGTATCGGAAACTTGTCATCGGTTGTGTTAAACTTCAATTCGGAGGGGTTCGTGGCTGATCCCGATGGCGAGGAGGAAGGAGCGTCGGCGTCATCAAGGAAAAAGTATTTCGTGGCATTGTTGAGCTGAGCGAGATTGTAGACTGAGTCGACATCGTCATGGCGATTCTGAAGATCAAAGAGTATCGGATTCTCGTTAGATAAGCGGCGGCTCGAGCCAAGTGCCGACGTGGACGTCAAAGTGCGTGTACGCGGAATTGCGTCTTCCGGGGGGGTCATCAGCTGCTGGCCGGCAGACAAACGGCCAAGTCCATTCGGCGTAGCGAAGCCTGCGACGCCTGCTGGAACTGTATTTGACCTCAGCCGATCACCGCCGACGGATGTGGCGGGTATGCTGGAAAGGCCGTCACGGAAGTCTGGAGGGGTCGCGGGTTCGCTAATTGTCGTCGACGTGTTCGCTCCGTTTTCGACTTCCTGAGCCATCTGGAGAATCATTTGTTCGTCCTTTCGTTGTTGTTCTGCAAGAAGATGCATTTCGTGCTCGAATCGTCGTATGTGCTCGCGCCGCATAAGCTCGTGTTCTTGACGTTTTTGCTCTAACTGTAAATAGAGTTAGCACTCACAGTCCGAACGGAGTTCTCGCGATCAGTGGCATACCATCTGAGATTTTTGGACTGGCTGATAAAAACAAAGATAATTGTTAGCACCAGATTTCTGAGCAAATAACTGGAGCTCGCAAATCGCGCAAGAAATGCACAGGAATGTGCTGATTCCGAGTATCCACGAACTGCATGAAATAGGGGATTCAGAAGAAAGAGACGACTTACTGTTCCATCAAACATGCCGAGCTGGCTTCTGTTGTTAAGGCCAGACTCTACCATAGAAGTAGGCGGGGATCGCCCTTCGAGGACGCTGGAAGGCGAGCTAGTTGCCGCGGAGGATGAGGCAGTCAATGGCGCCGGCGACCAGCTCAGCCGATCAGACGACGACAGGTACTGCGTGCGAGTATGTTGAGTCGAAAGGAAAGACTGCTGCTTCGCGCTGAAGGAAGACGAATCGCCAAATTCCCCAGAGCTGCGTGGCAACAAGGGTGACTTGATGGAATGCGCGGAAGAGCCGGCGGACTGGAGCGGGGTTCCAGAGGACAAGTAGAACGGAGACGAGATCAAGGGAGGAGAAGAGGAGAGAGATAATCTCTTGTTGTCGGCAGGCGGCGGAGAAGACAGCCGCTGCACGAGTCTAGAGGGGGTAGGCAACGAATTGACGCTTGTCTGCGCAGAAAATGCCATCAATCGACAACAACAACTGTGGAAGCGGCGAAAAACGCAACGAGGTTAGCAGGCCAGTCTTCAATGTGCGCTCTGGTTGCAGAATAATGGAAAGGTCGAAAGCGCAGAGAGCGGGGGCGGGCAGGAAGCTGCAGGCCGCTCAGATGGCGCACACGAACTGGACCGGCAGTACCGGCGACAGCACACAAAAAGGACGGCGACCAAAACACAAAGAGCGAAACAGCATGCGGCAAATACAAACAATAGACAGCTTCCGACAAATAGAAAGGAAAGAGAATTGAGAGGGCAAAACAACAAGAGCGAAGGCGCTGGTGCTCGGAAGAACGCGCGGGAACTGCGTAGGCGTGGTTTACAAACGAAAGCCTACCGCGGAGACAAGGAGCGCCAGGCCAAGGCCCCAACGGAGGAGATCGAGCACGGCAGGAACAGAGAAAAGAGCGCACCACGGAGGAGGATAGCTTACTAATATACAAGGAGCCCAGCGAGCCAGCGAAAAGAAGGACTGGGACGTGGGAGACGGGGAGGCGAGGAGGCAGCAGGCGGCGGAGGGAGGAGGCAGAGGCGGAGGAAGTGGTGTCGAGTAGAAGGCGTGCGTGGACCATCTCCAAGCCCGCCTCGTTGGGAGCCCGCCGCGGGCACCCACAATCCTCCCCAGCACGTCTCCGCTCACATCCTCGTAGCATCTATTCACAAAGATTCACATCCTCCTCCGCCAGCTGCGCGGCCACCGTCGCCGTGCACGCGCGGGCGGCTCGCGGGGCCGCATGCGCGCTGTTCGCGCCCGCTCTCCGCCGGGATCAAATCACCATCGCCGCCGCTCTAGCAGTGCGCAGACGCTGCCGAGTCCGGCACGCGGCTTAGAGCGGTAGCGCATCCAGAAGCCAGCTAGCCAGCCAACCGCGCCGTCGCCAGACGCGCGGTGGGGCGCGCCGTGGCGCGCAATAGCGGACGCGCGCAGCGCGGAGCAGCAGCGGCCAGCGGCGGCGGCATCACCACCAGGCCGCGACCGTGGGCAGAAGCGCGGCACTACTCTGCGTCTGTCCTCTACGCCTGTCGCTTTCAACGCCAGGCCGGCTGTCGGGAGTTTATAACTGCTGCGCCGAGCGGAGGACCACAGAGGTGCTGACGGAGCAGCACCGCCTCCAACTGCGCCCAAGCAGGCCTGTGCAGCGCGTCTGGGGCCCGCGCAAGAAACACAGACGGGCGACGGAGGGAACCGCAAGCGACCGCTCACGATATCGAATTCTGCTGCAGACTGCTGGCAAAGCTGCCGGCGAACTGGAGCACTAAACTAAAACCTCGTCGAAACCAGTTAAGTAAATCTAGGCACGGCGTACAGCGGCACGTCTGGGCATGTGTTCTGCTCAAGGCGCGGCCGTGTTGCAGCCATGCGGTCGGACGGAGCAGTGCAGCAGTGCCAGCAGACCAGACCAGGCAGCCCCGGAACGGCTGCCCAACGGTCCCTTAGACGATGAAGCGACTGCGCCAGCCTCTGGGCGGCGGGGAGGTCTTAGAACCGGCGGCGGGGAGCGCGCCGGTTTAGTTAACTCACAGGGAGCAAAGTCCCAACACCGCCGGCCGCTGACGGAGCTGACGGATCACAAAGTGAGCTAGCGATTTTCAGCCAGCCAGCAGCCGACTCCAGCACACTGCAGCGCCCGCCCGGACTTGCGTACAGGAGATCCTGGATCGCGGAATCCCGGTCCGATGACGCCTATATCGCGGCGGCGGTTCGCCCGGCATCGCGAGAGGTGCGCGTATTTGTCGCGCGTAGTGCAGCGTGACATCTGCGTATGTGGATCACTAATTCACGTCGCACACGCGTTACACTGCGTCCCGTCTTTAGGCTGCGCTCGGTATCGGGCAAGAGTCTGTATCATGGCCGCTGTTGTAAGTCCAGCGATGGCCTACATATTGCTCACCGCGATGGCGGAGGGGGCGCGTGTGAGTAATCGACCGCATTGACTGCCCGTCGCATGCCGGGCGTCAGGACTTTCATCTCCATCCGGTGAGCGTGACCAGATCGACGCCGAGGCGAGCTGACTCAGACCGCCAAAGCAGGGCCTGCCGTGGTCAGTCCACCGCATTCTACTCGCCCTCTCTTACCCCCGCTTCGGCTGCTGCCATGGATCTCTGCTCCGCTACTTTGCCGGACGCACTCTCGCGTCGTTATGCCTGCCGCATTTGTCGCGCGATGGGCGTGCGCGTACACTGCCCCCGCCATCCCTGAAACGCTAATTGTCTCCCATTCCCAGCTGTTTTAAGATCCTTATGATTTCAGGTAATCTAAACGTCATAAAAGAGGTGTTACAGTACAACATCAACAAGTACAAAATACATAACTCAAACCCATTTAACTACTCGAAATTCGCATCATTCCACTACTGCAGCTGCTGGGGCTGCTGCAGCGGCTGTTGTTGTCGCTGCATCATATTCTGGAACGCAAGTCGATCCAAAAACAACTGCTGCCGCGCCTGCTCAATCTCCCGCTTCTCCGCCTCCAGAACTTGCTCGAGCTCGCTGAACTTGGCAAGCTTCAGCTCCAGCTTGCGACACTGCAAGTTCACCAGCTCGTTCACAAGCCTGCTCATCTCGCGCTCCTCGTCCGTAGCAAGCAAATGTGCCCGCGCCGCCGCAGCACCAAGCGCAATCGACGCGGCCTTCTTCACTGTGCTGTGGCTGTCATCCTCAACAGCAGCCTTGCTGTCCACGTCCATAGCGTCCGCGCCATTGCTGCTGGACGACGCCTCCGTGGTGCCCTTCGCTTTGTCCGTAGCCTTGTTCAGCTGGTTCTGAATGGCCTTGGTCATCTCCGGCAGCGCGGTCTGCGCAGCCGCCGCGGCGACCTTGGGATCCACGATACTCGCCAGGAACGCAACGACGCTCATCACCGGATTGTCGGCCTGTGACAGCGGAATATGGTCGTACTGCAGCGGACCCAACTCCTCGGTCTTCGTCTCCAAGTACGGATCCTCAATAGGCAGCTGCAAGAACTTCAGCACGCACTGTTCCCGTGTGCGTGTTCCAATGTGATCCGCAATCGCGTTCCAGTCGTCGTCGTAAAGCTCCATGCCTTCGAGCAGCAGGAGCGTCTCCTGATCCGTCCATTCCCGATCCCGGTCGGCAGACAGATACGCGGTGTCCTCAAACTTGACAAAGTCCGAAGTCTGACTGGTCGCCGGTAGACGACTCTCCAAGAAGCAGTTGGCGCACAGGTCGTACTGTCGGTTTTTCATCGAGTGGTATCGCACACGCGTGCAATCATTGCCGCACGTAAAGCAGTTATATGTTTTCCTGGCATTACCGCTTGGCGAGTCTGACGCTAGATTCGACGACTCGTAAAACGTCTTCCGGATCTCGAGGTTCAGATCTGGCTTGATCGGTGGAGGTGGAGGCACAACACGATCGGTCGCTGTGTAAGGCTTGCCTGCAGCCACAGCGGTGCCAGCGCCGCTATAGAACGGCTGTAATCCGCGTGGCGTGTCGGCGATAACTCGGAAGTGACCGGTAAACGGCGGACCGATAGACGATGGCCGTGACTCGGCGTCAATCTGATAGTTGATCAAACCCCACTGCTCAAGAAACGCATGAACTCTCATAATCGCGCAAACGTCGCCTGCAAGATTCCGTCGGCACGCGGTCACTGTCAAATACTCGATTGGATTCAAGCGGTATGTGTTGATCATGAAGTCACGATAATCTCTATACGCAGTCGGCGTTTTGCTTCGGTTGCGATTGTTAAAAAACTCGGGAAGCGACTTGCGCTCGATATCATTGATAGTGTTCATGTCAAACCACGCCGCGTACGACGGGATGATGACCGGATGTATCTGCTGGACAAGGTATGACTTGGCCTGTTCCTCGAGCGTACGCTGCTCGCTCTCCTCTTCGACGGTGACGGGAACACCGGTGTCTTGGTCCTGCTCGCCGGATTCCGGGGCTGCTGTGGTGGACTCGTCCTGCTTTTCTGTCTTCGGTACTGTCTCTGTCTCCGCGGATGTTTGCTCAAGCGCAGGCGCGGCGGCGTCGACGTCCATCGCGTCCTCGTCGCCGTGTGCTGGCTCTTCCATCGGGGCAGCGGCGGGAGCTGCAGATTCGACGATAGGCTCAGGCGGGGCAGGCGGGGCATCAGCGACGTCGACTGAAACGAGCGCTTCAGTCATGGGAGTGTCGACGACCGGAGACTGCGTGCTCACAGGCTCCACTGCAGCAGGAGCCTCCGCTACAATTTCTGGAACCGCAGGCACAGATTCAGTAAGTACGTCTGCCTTCACTTCGTTCTCCATCACTGCCGGTGCAGGCTCCAGTGCAGCAGCAACGGGGTCGGGCGCCGGCGACGGCGTGGGGACCGCTGACAGCGTGGTGGGCATAGGTGTTGCTGTAGAAGATTGCGGCGCTGGCGTCGTCGCCTCAGGCTCAGCCGCTGTGGCGGTCGTCGTGCTGGGTTCTGCTGCGAGCGTTGTCACCGACGCAGTCGTCACTTCCGTTGCCGATGTTGTGATAGCGGGTGCAGAAGCGTCGAGTGGCGCGGCGCCGGGAACAACTGGTGCCGAAGTCGAGACCGGCAGATCCGCAGGGACAGGCGTCGATGGATGCGCCGTGGCTCCAGCGCCGTCAGTCTCCTGCGGTGCGGGCGCGGCCGGCGCAGGAGGTGGCGCTGCGGCAGCATCGTCGGACGGCGGCGCTGACGCGGGTGCGTCAGCGGGGACAGACGGATCCATGGCGTGAGTGGGAGCGAGGGGCGACCGGGTGCGGGTGGAGGCGATGAGCACGCGTGCGGATGCGGAAAGACGCGCGAAGGGGTAAACAAGGCAAACGCGAAGATCGTCGTGTTTGTTCGTCGGTTTTGCACCGACGGTGGGTCACAGAGTCACATCTGGGCCACACTGAGTCACACGTAACCCTCGCTAACCCTTGGACAGACTTCCGCTCATCGCACCTTCTTCTCGGCCTCCGAGGCTGCGCGGCTGTATGTCGCGAACCCCACCATTTTGCTCCAACGTCCTCCACTCGGTCTCTCGGCACCTTCTCCTTAAAGCAACACCCTCGCTGTCTCCCTCCTCGACCTGTCTATAGCCACCGCATACCCGCCCTCGTCTTCGTCCCGCTCAAATCACCACCGTGCAACATGACTGCGCTTCTCCGCATAGCTTACCGGCCCTCGGCACGGCTACTTTCGCACCTCGCCGCGCAGTCGTCTCGCTCCCTCGCCTCCCTCGTGGTCATTGAGGCCGGCGCTCCAAGCTACAACGTCATCAGCGCCGCAAAGAAGGTCTCCGGTCCGATCACAGTCTTACTGGCAGGATCCAGCGCGACCGAGACCGCTGCGTCGGCCGCCAAAGTTGCCGACGTCGTGAAGGTCATCACCGCTCCAAGTGCCGAGTACGACCATGTATGTGATCCACGCTTTCAGTGTCGTATAGCAATGTTATGCTAACATGTTTGCGTTATAGGGCCTGCCGGAGAGCTTTGCGCCTCTGATCGAAGCCAACATCAAAGCCGGCTCATACACTCACGTTTTCGCTCCAGCCTCGGCCTTCGGCAAGAACATTCTCCCTCGCGTCGCGGCCCTGATAGACTCGCAGCCCATTAGCGACATTACTGATGTCAAGTCCGAAGACACCTTCGTGCGCCCGATATACGCAGGCAATGTCATCCTCACCGTCAAATCCACAGACCCCATCAAGCTCATCACCGTGCGATCGTCGGCTTTTCCCGAGCCGGCAACCGTCGATTCCGCGGCGCCCATCGAGACCGCCGTCGCCTCCGACGTCAAGTCAACCACCACATTTGTCTCGGAGGAGCTCACCAAGAGCGAGCGTCCTGATCTGGGAAGTGCCAGAAAGGTCGTTTCCGGCGGCCGCGGTCTCAAGGACAAGGAGAATTTCGACAAGATCATGTTCCCTCTTGCAGACGCCCTAGGCGCCGCCGTTGGCGCCAGTCGCGCAGCTGTCGACTCTGGATTCGCCGACAACTCGCTCCAGGTCGGTCAGACCGGTAAGGTCGTCGCGCCTGATCTCTACGTTGCCGTCGGCATCAGCGGTGCCATCCAGCATCTTGCGGGTATGAAGGACAGCAAAACCATCGTCGCCATCAACAAGGACCCTGATGCTCCTATCTTCGAGGTCGCGGACGTCGGTCTCGTCGCCGACCTCTTCGAGGCCGTTCCGGAGCTGACTGAAAAAGTATCAAAGTAAACTGTTTTATTCGGGCCATCAACAGATAGGATTTTTGAATAATATGTCACATCTCCAGTCTATTTGAATGGTCAAAATTTACATAAATTAACGCAACGCCGGCAATGTAGTTGCTAGTTGACTCTGGTGAACTAGATGTGTTCTAAATTCACAATGTTGTCCTCCATTCTTGCAGCACGCTCACGTTCCACTCTATGTTTCCTTCTTTTCCGGGTATTTGGGTTTCGTTTAAAAAACTCTTCCCAAAACATGCGGGTGTTCGATTCCGCTCCGACAACGGTGCATGCTACCTCGATGTCCTTTCTCCTGACAGCAAGCTTCGGATGCGCGCCTGGACGGTACGATACACGTAGACGCGTGTCAGCTACGGTCAGGGCTGCCGCGCATAGTCTCCGCGCGAATTGCTCGACTAGGTCGCGAAAAAGCTGCATGGAAGAAACTTGAAATGAATGCAAATGCAGATACTCGTTGATCTGCGGTGATAGATTGCGCCGATTATAGTACAGTCTGTTGGATCAGACTAATAGCAACACGCCCAGCAAGCAGAGAGTACGTACCTTCGCGATAATTCGAGCATTTTCTCGACGTTTAGTAACTGAAACTCCTTCGAGAACGCTTTGCTTACATTCTCGTATTCTTCGTCCTCATGTGATCCGAGGTATTGCTCCAGCAGAGACGCGCTGTACCTGTCAACTTGACCAGCGGCTCGACGGATATCAGCAATTGACACCTCCTTGGCATCTGCACTCGTATTCGGCAGTCCTAACTCCTCGCCACTGTTGCGAGGATGACTGCGCTCCCATGCGCGCCTATCTCTATCCTTCTCCAGCGCAGCTCGGTAGTTTTCAACCCGTTGGCTCTCGTATTCTTCGAGTTGTATCCATCTGGTCGACATAACTCTTGCCGATGGTAGCTTCGTCATAAGTCTGTGCCATCTGATGCGCATTCCAGCCGCTCGGCGTCGCTGTTCGCGCAGGCGTATCTTCTCCAGTCCACGCTCAAGCAATGCGATGTACTCGATGCATTCGAACGTAGTCTTCGTCTCCATTCCACGCGCTATACCTGCCGGATTGTGCCGAGATTTGCGACCGAGAAGTTCGAAAAACTTTTCTTTCTCCTGTTTCGACCAATGTGTTCGTCCATTGACGTACGACGAACCTAAGCGTCGAGAGGACTGCTGCGCCTCTGATGTCGGAACGAGAGCTTCGCCATTCGTGCTGTCCTGTGCTGACACGTCTGATTTCGCAGGCTCGTTCGCCTTCTGTAGTCTCAATTCAAGATCCGTTATTTGTAAATCTTCCGTCGAGCCGGGGTTGAGGAATTCTTCGATCTCGTGATTCAGGTAGGTGAGATAGTTCACATTGTAGTCTCGTGCGAGTGTAGGTTTCTCGGCAACTGATTCGGCGCCAATTCCGTCCCCATTACCGTCACCGCTGTCGTACGCTTCCTCTTCCTCCTCATCTTCTTCGTCCTCATCGACATCGTTGTCGCCATTGTCGTCTGACGGTTCTTCGCTGTCGCTGTAGGGCTCTTCGCCTTCGCTCTCGGCGGCGCTGGTCAGTGATTCGGATATCCGTCGACGTTTGCGCGCGTGTTTGAAAGTCGCCATGACAATTCCCTTCTATATTCTAGCTAGCATTCTCATGCCGGTGTCAAAGAGCCTTGTTTATTCTATCCGTGTCGCGTTTTGTCGCTGTTGACGTCGAAGATCACACCCGTTGGGATCAAAGAGATTTCGGATGCAACTCAACGTCGCAAAGATCACGATCAGGTCCAACAACGTCGCGTCGTCAAGGATCTCCAATAACCTGGCTTCGGATCATGTGATGTCGAGGCAATGCATCGCCAGAATCCTTACAAGGATCGTACCATAGACTTCCGGGCATTGGCGGATTTTTATCCGCCGCTCAAGGAGCAGTACGTTCTTTCCATTGAGACAAACGGTTAAATCAGCATGATTAACATATGTGTTCGCTAGCTTAGACGAAGGGGGCTCGATCAAATTTACTGATCATGCGGCAGTTTGGTGAGTTCATATGTGGCTTGACAATCCAGATTTTCTGCTAACCATCTCTATTGCCGTAGCTCGCTTACTCAGGCACTACTCGCACGAGATTTCAAGCTAGAAGTCGAGCTCTCAGCCGAACATCTATGTCCTCGAGTTCCCAATCGACTCAACTATATATGCTGGATCGAAGATCTACTAGCGTCGGATAAGTTTGACGATTCATGCAAAGCCGATCCAAAATCTGTTGTTGGACTCGACATGTAAGTTTGATTACATCGCAGGATTGCGGGATTGCAGCAGCTAATTTATGCTCAGTGGTACCGGGATATCATGTATATATCCACTTCTCGGGTGCAGGATGCATGAAGATTGGCGATTTGTCGCTACGGGTATGTGCTCCTTCTGGAGAGTCGAGAGATAGTTGATTTAACAATTATAGACATAAGTCCCGAGGCTATCGCACTTGCCAACGCGAACGTCAAGAGGAATGGACTGGAGCTTCGCATATGCGTTACCCAAACAACACTAGAGAGCCAATTTTTTCAAAATTTCGCTGTGCCCTTCGATACCACCGTATTCGACTTTAGCATGTGCAACCCACCGTTCTACTCTTCCGAGAACGACTTGGCCGCCTCAAACTCCAACAAAGCCTCCGCTGCCAAAAGTTTTACCCGCGCAGTACAAGCTGAGATCATTACCCCCGGCGGCGAAGCCGCGATGGTAACACGCATGATATGTGAAAGCCTAGCGGTGTCGCACTCGCATCCGGAGACGCGACGGACATGGTACACGAGTATGCTTGGGAAACTTGAGAGTCTACAGGAAGTCGTTGCGAGGTTGCATGAGAAAAAGATTGACAATTTTGTTGTTGCTGAGTTCGTGCAAGGTGAGCATACGCGGCGGTGGGCTGTCGCTTGGCGATTTGATTTGCGAAGGCCGTTGCCTGGTCTATGCCGTCCACCGGATGTATCTGTGAAGGTCCGAGCTTTATTGCCATTGCCTTGCTTGACTAGGATAGATACAACCAAGAACACCACAGACGACTTGTCACTTGAAAGTATACTGAGTAAGATCACTACCGCATACGGCGATAACCTACACGTGCATATCACGGAAAACAAGGACACCGGGGAATACATTTTGGGAACATCTCCTCTCGGCGATGTCTGGTCACGCAAGTTCCGAAGGAACAATAAGCGCCGCAAGCTCGAATCTGACGAGAACAGAAACCTTGAGACAAGCAGTGGCGAGACGCCGAGAGATTCTGCTTTTGCATTTCGAATTTTTGTTGAAGATGCTCGACATATTTTCGTTCACTGGAAATATGGTGCGGAGTATGCCGTATACGAAAGCTTTACGGGGATGTTGAGGGCGTTACTGAATAAATAACAAGTTTGTTGATAGAACGAATGTGTTTTATTACTGGCTGAAGACGCGTTTTGAAATTGCCAATCGCATACGCGTCCGACGGTTGCCGCCACAGCATATTGACATTGAGCCGCCTCACCAATACTTGTAGTAGTAGCGATGTCACAGTTGAAATAGTACCGTAGGCCACTGTCTTGCGAGCACGCCGTAGCAGCGGGCTCTACGTGCGTGCGGAACGTGTTTTCACGAGACGCGCAGTTGAGTCGATCCAGCAACGTCGCGATCGTCTTCCCGCAAAGATACATATCCCACCAGCCAATGCATTTTGGAGACATATATATTCGCACTCAGGAATAACTACGCATTTGTATTTTTGGTACATATGGGTCCCAGGCGTGCAGCTCTTTTGAGCGGCAGCCATGACGACGCGTCGGCACGTGAAGACGCGCTTGAGATCCGCGATCACAACGTTGCTAGCGCCGGCGCATCGTTCACCTATCTCCAAGTTACCCACTAATCAAGAGCCATCATATTACGACTATTCAAGTTACGATTGACGGCGATTAAGCGTCACTGGCTTGGATCTGGCAGCGGACCCTACGCGTAAGTGCCAGTGTTCACTCCGTCCCGCGTCCAGCTGAGCCAGCAATCTTGCGAACTTCGCCTCTTTTGGCTTTTCTCACCATTTGCTACCGCCCGCCCTTATTCCTTTCTCCCTACTTGCCTCCTTACGTTTCTTCTCGCTCCTCCATCCAACGTTCACAAGATCGCCATCCATCCATCCATCGATTCATCTTGAGGTTAGTAAGAGTTCTAGCCTTCTCTACGCGGTTTGTGATTCCACTTGTGTGCTCTCTCTTCCTTGTCTCGCACATCGCGCTCGACGTGTAGCACTTCGTCGTGTATCGACAGAACACCCTTTGAAGCCTGGCTTCGCAGCATTCAGTAACGGCATGGCGTTGCACGAGCTCCAAGATCACCCAACAGTCCGGTGCCGACGACAGTCGTCCTGCATGCATGTTACGCGTGTCGGATCGGACGAATCACTGTGCTTTTATCCAGTTGAGTTCGACTGGACAACATACAGCGACTTCAACACCGACGGATGTGGACAACCGGACGAGAGCAAAAGTTGGGTGTATAATATTAACGCTCGCATTAAGGAGGTAGACCGCAATGCTGTTATAGTTATAGTCAGATCAGGAATACATCATACGATTGTAGTGATTGAATGTGCAGCTTGTCGGCGGCCCCTACTCGTGATGGAACCCATTATTGACGAAGCGCTGATAATCCGCCGCAGCCGCCCCCGCGCGAAGCGGCAAACGAGGATCAAAAGCGTTCGCTAGACTACCCCGGATTTCACTTTTCATCCGTACTATGTCGCTGCCTTGTTTACTAGGCACCGAAAGAGAAAAAGTGAACTGGAAAATAGTGCCCGATAAAAGAGGTGGTTGGTTGGAGTTATATAACCTAGTTGAAACATCAGGACTAACGAAATTTCGGCAACAGTGCGACGGTTACTACAGGGGCGCATTGCCCCTATCGATAGTGCGCGATGATCTGCGACCACCGCCACGTCATCCCTACGACAGTACGGCGGCACAAGGGTCCACGTCACTGCTATGCGGACGACAGCAGCAGGTGTCGACCTACACTGACAGCTCCCGACATCAACAAACAATCGAATACTCGAGAGATATACAAAATAGCAAGCAGCATCGATAATCGTGACGTGGAATTCACAGCAGATGGAAACTTGCTCTGCACTAATGTGCCACTCTCTAGGAATCTGAATCCAAGCATAGTACAACAATGCGTAGCTTTCAGGAAGCAGGGGGATCACCGCGACAGAAAAAGTGCAACGTATCTGCGCGAGCACTTATCGCCATCGTATGGATCACTAAGCGCGTCAAATTCACAGCTATCCACTGATCTAGAAGCTGAGCAAGACCTAGCTAGGTCTTCATGCAAGAGCACCAACATATACACAGTGTCACAAACTAAACCGAAAACAAAGTAAAATAAACAGTAGAATACAGGTGACTGTCATTGACACACAAGAAATGCTGGAACGAGACTAATAACATATCGCTACAACCCATTACTAACTTCTATCGATGAGACCAAAGAGAGAAACACGCATTACCAAAAATAGGAACCCACCAAACAAACAAAGACAAAACGAAAGACAAACGAGCAGTACTAGCGTCATTGACTTTTTTTTGCGACATATTTACGACCGGTCGATGTCGATTGTGCTTTCCCACTGGATACCGGTACGTCCGCGAAACCTGACCGCGTTGACGGTCGTGCTTCCGTTGACGGCGGTGGCAAAGCCATTCATTTCGGAAGCCCCATTCGCGGCACGGCTTCCCTTGGCGGCTGAAACATCGCCGCCGGCTTTAGCATCGTCACCTTTATCCGAGCCCTTCCGCTTGCTGCTGCTGGAATCGGAGTTGATGGAGTTGCCGTTGTTGAGGAGGCCGGGTGTTGAGCAGGCAATCGAGCTGATGTTGGATTTGAGCACATCGGCGATGATTCTGTTGACGTTTGCGCGAACGCGAGTTTCGTCAACCATGGGTCCGTGGAGACGGAGTTTGATATTGATGATGCAGAGGCCTTGGTGGACTTGCCACATGCTGGAGTCCTCGACTTGCTTGATATCCGGATCGTCTTGAATCTGTACGGTAGTTAGTTGATGTAGTGGACGAGAGAAGGACTAGCAATAGCTAACCTGCTTGAGAATGCTTTGCGCACAGTGCCCGTCAAACCCCATCAAAAGCATACGCCCAAGCGCCAACATGGACAACCATCCGACAGTGCACATGGTCGAGGCAATCAACAATGCGACCAAAGCATCGATCGACGGTAGTATCACCTCAGACGCATACGTGGAGGCAACCAGCACAATCGCACCAGACAGCAGCGACACGGTGTATAGCGGGCTGCTGAAGCCGTACGGCAGGTTGCGGAGATACGGTATCCGTACTGTGATGCCGGTCTGGTCGTGCGCGCGGAAGATGGTGGACGAGACGATGGTAGCTGCGAGCGCGAGGGTGAGCGCGAGAGTGTTTCCGCGAGTGAGGATTAAGCCGCCTTCAGGACCGATGTCGGTGTCTTCGATCACTGAGAGAGGAGATGAGCGCACGATGATATGGCGTACCGCATTTTCGCAGAGGTGCGAGCCAATGTCGATGCCCATAAACAATAACCCGACGGCGCACGCGCAGCAGGCGAGTAGCTCGGCGCGCCGTAGACCGAATGGGTGGCGCACAGAAGAGGTGCTCCAGAAGTCAAAGTTGGAGAGCACGTCGGTGACGACGCGCAGCGCTGCGACGACGGCATCGTAGAACACGATGTGCGATAGAGCGACGAGAACCGTCCAATGACGACACACCAGCCAAAGCTGAAATGCAGCGAGGAAATGTAGGCTGCACCAGCCGAGCTGGATCTTTTGATCCCGGGTCATCGAGTCCATTGTCTCTCGTGTGGTCGGCACCGGAAGGTGCACTGGCACGACTGGCGCGGGCCGCGGTGGTGGCTCGAGAAAGAAATTCATCGACACGGACGAGTGCTTGTATTTGTGACCGCGGCGCTGATTGGGCTTGTTTACCCCGCCGACACTCGCGCCCGCTCCGACTGGTGAGCGCGAGATGAAGGATTGCTGGAAATTGAATGGTTGCCGTGTACCCTTCACCGGCGATCCTGACCGCATCGAGTACGGCGGCGTGTGCAATCCATTATTCACCGACCGCATGGAGGATGGCGGTGTTAATGTAACCTGCGGCATCCCGCCGACAGTGCCATTGCTGTGTGTCGACGAGTCGTCACGGTGCGCGCCGCGGCCGCGGCCGCGGGAACCCATGTGTGATGTCGCCGGTATGGGCAGCGGTGGGGACGGCGACGAGGTTGGGGATGGCGAGCGCGAGCGAGCGCGCGCGGCGAGGGAGGGTTGCAGGGACATGGAGGGCTGGAAGAGGAAGTCGGGGGAGATGTCGTAGAGCGACACGCGTTTGGCGCGCGGTGATGCCATAGCAGCAGATGGGCTATGATATGGAGGTCGCGGGCGGGGATGAGGAGGGACGGTGTCGGTGGCGCAATGGGACTGTCGCACAGAGGCGACAAGCGTACTGTGAGATGGAGTGCAAGGGGTATGGGCGCAGTGGGTACGACGACAGTGAGGAAGATCACGGCGTGGGGCAAGTGTCGAGGACTTTGGCCGAGTATCGACCGCAGGGGTCGCCAGGGGCCATCACGTGCGCGCCGCAATTAGCGGCCCGATCCGGCCTAGCCTGCCTGCAGCGCGCAAGGGCCAGCAAGGTTGAAGGCACACTTGTGTCTGCTGTCGCACGATAAATAGATTGTGCTTTTGAGGACATGCCTGTGATGGTGGTAGAGTACAGAGTGGTGATGGATATGGCGTTGCTGCGGTGACGATGCTTACGCCGCGTAGAGCAACCCGAGGCCAATAGTCCGAATGCCACCCTGGCCCGGCCGCACGTCGATCTCCGTGCCCACGCTGAGTAGAAACGACTTCACGCGGCCCTCCCACAGCACCCGCACCGACGGCGACCCCGTAGACATCCGCAGCTTCCACACAGACTCGCTCGGGACCTCGGCCAGCTCGCTGCCCACGGCAAGAGCAGGCACAGGTTCTCCTCTACCAGTGGGTTTCGTGCTTGGCGCGTCCGGCTCGGCCCTTGGCTCGGCCCTTGGCTCAGCACCTGCTTCAACCACTGGCGACGGAGGAGCCACGACGACACCCTCGCTGTCGCTACGCTGCCACAGCTCGCACCCCAGCGTCAAGTCCGACTCATATGAGAACGCGTTGAAGTCAAAACGGCTTGCGAATGTGGTATTCGTTGAAGCCTGCACCGCGTATGCAGCAGAGAGTTGGCCCATGATCGGATTCAGCGTGAGCGTCATCGTCATCGGCGAGTTCACGAATGGGGACGAGGTCGTGTATCGCAGACCGGTGGATACGCCAGCAGCTTTGTTGAGGATGCCGTAGTATATCTCGCCGCCTGCGCTGAGGAACGACGGTTGGTGCGGTGAGCCGCTATTCGCTGGCGGTGGAGCTTGTGTGTCGCCGGTGAAGCTGTATAGCCCCCGGAAACCGACCATCGCCTCGCTCGTGCTGTATATGTACTCTGTACACCATTTCCCCATGTTCCTTTGAAATTGTGTCAAGATCTGCCTCACGTCAGCCACTATCCACACCGCAAGCAGTCAACAACCACACGCACCGCTCCGCCGTCGCGTAACCGCCTGTCGCTCACCGCCGACACCACAAGCTGACTCGTCGGCGACATTTGCCGTATATACTGTGCCTCAAGCGTATCACTCGGCAAATATATTTTGCCGTATAACAACGTATCTGACATATCAGTACCTCTTCATGCACACACACAATCTGTCGACATACTCTTGGGATCTACCCGCCATCCGCCCTGCCACACTTCTCGATACGTATCATCCTCCGGAAAATCGGGAAACTTGAGCCTTCGATACCCGCAAAACGCTTTCGCGAGCTCGATATCTTCAGACTGTAATCTCCCGGGAACGAGGATATCCGGCGGCGCGCTGTAGTAAAACGCGATCGCGCCATCGACGAGACCGCCCAAGTTTCGGATCGAGTAGCTTGATGCGGACGAACCGGTTGTGAGCGACGATACGTTCAGATTGAACCCCGACGGAAGTGAGAAATCGAGTAGCTCTGTATTTCGTATAAGTATACAACGAGAGAAGAACTCAAGGGTGAACTACCATTCGAACTCGCAGTCAAGTTCACGTACTGGCTATCCGTGTTCCAGCCCGTCGCTGCATGGAAACTCTCAAGAATATGCTCTAGATAGGAATGCATTGCCGCGCTGCATAGCTGTCGCCGCTTGAGCTGCGGATGATGCCGGCGAGTTGCACAGCAGTAGCAGCGGTTGCCAGAGACAAGTGTGGCTGGTGAAAATCAGGAGGCGCGTGTGCGCCACGCCCTCACCGCCGCAGCTCCAAGCCGCACCAAAAAAATTTCCCAAACTCCCATTTCTCCCGCCGACACAGTTGTTGCTGCTGCACACGCTTCTATCCGCACGCAGTTTTACACGTTCACAATGCCAAAGTCAAAGAGATCAAAGCTCGGTATGTGCAAAGGGCCCATTTGGCACCGTGAGGTGTTTGCTAACAGTGTCACTCAGTTACACTCACGAAGACCCAGAAGAAGGGTCGCGAGGGAAAGGAAGTGCTGTTCAATCAAATCAGAGATGCACTCGCCGTCTACAAATATGTGCGTTCTTTTAAGCAGCTCGGGCAGGAGACAGGCTGCTGACAGAGTACTAGGTCTGGGTGTTTGATGTTGCAAACATGCGGAACTCGTTCCTGAAGGACGTCCGTCGCGAGTGGGCAGGTAGCAAACTGCTGTTCGGCCGGACAAAAGTCATGGCGAAGGCTCTTGGACTTACGCGCGAGAGCGAGGTACTTGAGAACCTCAGCCAACTGACCAAGGTGCGTCATACTCTTTCCATGGCAAGAGCGGTTGCAGACGGCTAACGTGGACATAGTACCTGACCGGCGCCGTTGGGCTGCTGCTCACCAACGAGCCCCCGGAGACCGTAAAGACCTATTTCGAAGAATATGTCAAATCAGACTTTCCCCGCGCAGGCCAAATTGCCTCCGTCTCCTTCTCCATCCCTGAAGGTGTCATCTACTCCCGCGCAGGACAAATCAACGAAGCCGATGATCTGCCGCTGCCACACTCTCTCGAGAGCACGCTGCGCGTGCAGCTCGGCGTGCCCACGAATCTCAAGAACGGCAAGATCGTATTGGACGACGAGTACAGCGTGTGCGAAGAAGGAGATGTGCTGGATGCGAAGCAGACGCGGTTATTGAAGTTGTTTGGTATCGCGTGCGCGGAGTTCAAGGTCGGGCTTGTGGCGTATTGGGCGGATGGGAAGGTACACGAGGTGGATGGGCTGCCGAGTGGCAGGGAGATGAAGGGTGGGGAGGATTCGGATGATGAATGATTTTGTTGCTTTTGGTGTTAAAAAATAAGATACCTTGATGTTCCTTGACGCGGACGGTAGCAGTATACAAAACTTTTTTAGTTGTACCGTGGTCGTTTGTGCCATCTGTCGCTATCGCCACCACGATTATCCCGTCTATCATCCCTGCGGTCATCTCGCCGATCGTACCGGTCGTCACGGCGGTATCTGTCGCCATCTCCTCGGGAGGACGACGAATAGCCACCTCTGTGGTCACCGCGGTCACTGCTTCTAAATCGATCACCACCCCCACCGCCGTACCCGCCACTACCACCACTATACCCACCAACGCCTCCACCATATCCACCTCTCCTCTCCCCATCACCACCACCAGTACGCTCACCGCGCCCCGCATCCCTGCCCGTAGGCTGCCGCAACAACGCCGCCTTCGTGTAGTGCCGCCCGCCAAGCCCGCCACCTAGCCAACGTGGTTTCCACGCTTTCACCGTGCGCCCGCGCTCGACGTCGACGAGCACGCGGCGGTCTTTGATGCGCGCGCCGTTCATCTCGTTGTACGCCGCGCGCATGTCGCGTTCGTGCGAGTAGACGATGAACGCGTAGCCTGTTGGTTTGTCGGCCTTTTTGTCGCGCACGATGCGTATCTGCATTGTATTAGAGGGGATATTGAAAGGAGGGATGAAAGCGGAAGTACCCTTTCTATGCGACCAAAGCGGCCGAACTCAGCGTCTAGGTCCTTCTCGGTGACATCATACGCGAGGCGTCCGACGAACAACGTCTGGAACGGATCTCCCTTCACAAGCGGATCTGACTTCGGATCCCCTAGCACATATACATATTAGCCCATCGTCCACACCACATATAACCAAAGATCAGAACTCACAATGCTTGAGTCCCTCTTCGATCCGCGCTTCGTGCTCCTGCTTCTTCTCCTGCCGCCGCCGCTCAATCTCCTCTGACCGCGTCTCGGTGGGGACATATCCAGGGTCTGGCTTGTTTAGTAACTCAACGAGTCCTGCGACACCGGAGATTCGAGAGGTGCTCCGTTTCTCTGGGGGCGTGTCGGTTGGGTGAAGGAAGCGGAGAGGTGGACGGGGCGCGAAGAGCGCCAGCAGTGGTGGCGGTAGTTTGTCGGTCTGGTGACACAGTTAACACTTCAACCTTGGATGGAAATATATAATGAAACCAATGAATACCATTTTGCTGGCGATACGAGATGCGGAATGGAGTTCTGTTCGATGTGTGAACTTTCGAACAAGCCTCGCGACGCAAGACAGTGGGTAAGGGTTTGGCAACCACGTCGCTGCAGCCTATCTGACGAAGCTACAAGCAGTTGTGAATGGAGTGGAGAATTATCGCTGGACCATTGAAGGGAGATGATTTGAAGCGCAATAGTGTGTTAAATTAGAAGAATTAGAAGAAAATCGTAACACCCGCTGATATAAAGATACAGGTAATTGGTACGCCAAAAACAAACTGTACAGAATGCTGCAGCAAGAACTCTACGCAGACTAGTGAAACATATGAGTGATGTCGGCATAGCTGCTGTTTTCGTCGTCGCCGGCAATCTCCCCGTTGCTTGAGTCTTCATCTTCGGCGTCTTCGTCGTCGTCCTCAGAATTCACTTTCGACGAGGACAGCCGGCCGTCTTCGTCGTTGCTTGTGTCTCGGGGATAGAGATGATTTGAGAGGATCTTGTTCATGGTGAACATGTGCACCTTATTGCCGAAGACAGGACGCATGCGGTCGTCGCAGATGATCTCGCGCTTGTCGTTGGGGTTCTGCAGGTTGTGCTCCTTGATGTATGCCCAGATGGCCTTGACGGACTCGGGCCGGGAGAGCGCAGTTTCGCCGAGGAATTCTTGGAGTTGCGGACTGAGTGTCATGCGAGCGTTGAACGGGTTGGTGCGGTCGATTTTGCGCTTTTTGGTGCTTCTCTTCAGGCCTTCGGAGCTCGCGCGCTTGACGCGGGTGACGCGGGCATTGCCGCGGAGCGAGTTGAGCTCCCGGTGGACTTGGGCAGCGTACTCTGCGTCGGAGACGCCGGTGCCAGTCTTTGCAACGGCTGGTGAGGCGGAGGAGGAGGAGGAGGAGAGAGCTGATGAAGTCTTTGCGGTGGGCGCTGTCTTCAAGTTTTCTCTCTTGACCGAAGGTGGAATAGTTTTCTGTGGCTTCGGCTTTGGCACGGGCGCAAGTTTCGATGGTGGAGCGGATTCGGTCAGTTTTTGCGACTCGATTTCCTCGAGCACTCTGTTGAAGCGGTCGATGATGACGGCATCTACTTCCTTCTGTGGAGGAGTGTTAGCAACAGAGCGGAGTAGGCAGGGAGCAGATCACGGACCTTGAGAGATGTGAGATCGACATCGAAGAGTTCTTGGATGCCGTTCCGTATGCGTCGGGCGGAGATGCGCTCGAGGTCGGCGACACGGAGGATGGCCTGCGGGACGATATGAGCGAGTGATCGAGAGATGTGACAAACTGTACATACATCGATGGTCGGGACGTAGGGGCTGGCGTCGAAGGGCTGTGACGGCGCGGCGCGCATGTTTGCGACAGCATCAGCAGTGCGGGGTCGAGGAGTGGAGGGAGTGCGGAGATAGTAGAGTATGGAGAGTGCGTACAGTACATGCACGAGCAGCGCGATGGTCGGAAGCGAGTGGGCGAAGCGGCGGGCCGTGGTGATGGGAAAGGCGTGATGGGTGTGAGGCTCAACACGCACGCCGTGGTATGTGCGGCGCGTGCGGCTAGGCAGGGGCCGCGCACGGGCTTTGCGGGTCCTGTCCCGAGTTGCGAGTCCAGACGCGACGCGCCGTGCACAAACGCGACAGGACGCGTCGCGCGAACTTCATGCACGCACGCTAGCGTGGCGCAGGGGCGGCGCAGGGGTCGCGCCTGGGTGCCCGAAGCAGCAAGCCGGCAACAAGCGTGCACGGGGGCCCACGGAACGCGGCGGTGACGGCAGAGTTCATACGAAACGCGAGGGGCTCCCTCATATTTCGCTCCGCCATCACGGTCGCCCCTGCGCGCCTTCACGGGTCCTTGGCTCATTACACCACAATACCCCCCGCGTAAGATTGAGTTTCATCCGCGTGCCGCGCTCTCGTCATTTTCGCTGCGTTTCGCGTCGCACGCTGCCTCGACGCGTTCTTATATATACCCCCTCCCACACCGCACGATGCTCTGTCATCATCCTCCACTGCTACTCCGTCACAGCTTCTGCCACAATGCTCCGCCTGGTTCTCCTCGCCCTCGCCACCGCCGCGCTCCTCCCTCGCGCGTGCGCTGACTCTGCTGCCGCATATACCTCCCACTCATTCAAGGTTCCCAAAACGCACTTCTTTCCCGTCAACCCCCCCTTCCGGGCGGATTCCAACTCGGACAGCAGTGGCTCTCTTGACATCAACTATGTCCGCTCCTTCGGCAACCTCACCGACTACAACAACCGCTACACGATCTACCGTGACGGCGGCGGCTCCTGCTCGCTCTCCAACCTTACCTTCTGGTTCTTTTGTGACACCACCGTCTACGACGAGGACGGCTCCTTTGCGGGCTTTGTGAGCAACTCCGTTGCTGTCGCCAATGCATACCCTCATGCGGGGTCGTTGACTGACATCACAAACACCCCCGACACGGGTGCGCACCCCGCCATCCCCTACACTGATGCCGAGGCTGAGGTCTCCGACTCTGCCTCCACCCGCTACGCCATCTGGACCTACACCAACTGCGTCGTGCTCTCCGACACCAAGGCAGCGCATTTCTGGAACGTCGTCAAGTTCAGCTCCGTCGACTCCTCCGCCAGTGTCGGTACTACCATGGCGATCTATGACCTCGACCTCGACAACTCCACTATCAGCGTCACCCGCCAGGATCAGATCACATATGTAACGACGCAGTATGCGTACGGGTCTTTTGCCAACGTCGTTGTCGACGACGTCGCCTATCTCTATGCCATCGACGGCCTCTACTCGGAGAAGGAGGACATCCACGTCGCCAAAGCTCCGCTCGCCACCTTCGAGGACACCTCAACCTGGACGTTCTACGATAACTCCACTTCCTCCTGGAGTTCAGGCATGCCGGCACCGACATCCCGCAACCGAGCCGGGGCAGTCATCAACTCCAACATGCCTTTCTCGAGCGGCAATATTTACTACTCCGTCTACCACCAGCAGTACCTGCTCATCTTCTTTAACAACTACATTGACTCCACCTTCCGCGTCCTCACTGCACCCTCCCCCGTCGGTCCCTGGACCAACGACAACAAAGTTCTTTACAAGACGCGCACCGGCGCCAGCTACAACTATGGCGCGCAGTCCACCCCCATCTACTACCAGAGTAGCGAGAGCGCCGTCGCGGGCAAATCCATCATGCTGGCATACTCGTACCAGAGTTCCTCCGCAACATATCTCAAGGCATTAAAACTCGATTTCCAATAGTCTCCATCATTACGACACTGGTGTTTCTCGGCGTTGCTTGTTATCTTTTGGCGTTTTGGTTTCATACACTTGTAGTGTACTCTTCTGTACCAATATGCAATTGTCCCCTTGCTGTTCTCTATTATGATATGACGAAAAATGTCGGTATACCACTTGCTGTAATTGTATCATATTGATTGGATAAAAATATAGACATACATGTCCATATCAAAACTTTTCTATCATCTTACATGCCTATTATTTCAACTCTTCTTCGGTCCGGACTTTGCCTTTTTACCGGTCCGCTGTTTTGACTTGCTGTCGACACCCTTTGACTTCTTGTTGCTGCTATTGCTCTTCGCGCTCGTGGCGCGTTTCCGTCCCGTAGTCAACGCGGCAGCCTCGGCATGGTGCTTCGCAAGCTTGCCCATATGCTCATCGCTCTTGACCATCTCGGCGAAGTAATCGGCGGGCCGCGTGAACGGCACGCCTTCCTTAAGCAATCTGCTGCGTCCACGGGTCGCGGCCTCAAGGGCTTGGTTATAGAACGCGAGTTCGCGGGTGAGATCATTGTTAACGTCGGGTATGTCGAGCGCGGACTCAGACGTGTAAGACATCGTGTCGCTGAAGGAGGATGCGGGCGGGAGCGCAATAGTGGAGAGCGAGTGGGTTAGTGCTTTTGTGTTGTTGATGGTCAGACGTTGGTACGGCACGATATCGCGACGCGAGGTGCCAGTTTCGTCGTCGTCTTTGTCGTCGTCTGAGGAGTCGCTTGGTAGGTCTGACAGCGCGATGTCTTCATCTTCGTCGTCTTCATCAGCCGCCGGTGTCGGAGCGACAGCCTCGGTCTTCTTGCCATTCTTCGATGTTACTGAAGTCTCCTTCTTCTGTTTCTTTGGTGGTGTCGTCTTGGATTCCTCTTCTTCGCTCTCAAACTCAGAGTCACTGCTTAGATCATCCTCCAGATTCGCGGTATCAATCAGCATCTCCTCGTCGTCGTCGTCGTCGTCGTTGTCCTCATCATCCTCAGACTCCCCCTCATCGCTGCCCTCATCTTCCTCCTCAACCTCCTCCTCAACTATAACCTTCGCCTTCTTATTCCCACTCGGCGCGCTCTTCTTGCCCAACGGCGGCGGAACGTACTTTTTGCCCTTGGCAAGCGCTTTCTTCTTCAACTCGGCTTGCAATTTGAGCGCGCCAAAGTCAACGCCGCGTTGGCGGTCTAATGCACTCTTTAGCTTTCCGACCATTATATCGATATGCGGCACTCGTCAGGGGATCCGAGGTGTGGTTTGAAACGACGGATCGTAGCGTTCTTACGAAGGTGTTCCGGGCCGTTTCGAATTTTTTTTTGCTCCCAACGATCGCGATGGAGGTTTCTCCCAGCACGCACATCCACAGCCATAGAGTAGAGAGACAAAGGGGTGCCAGCGACAGAGGATGGAGCTATGCGTTTCTTCAAGATGCCTGTTTTTTTGACAGAGCTCGATCATCGACGCGAGAGATTTTAAGAACGAGATCAGCAATCTTGCGACAGCTGCTACTGCTGATTCTTGAGACGACCTGAAGTTCTGCTCTGATCTCTGTTGCACCTGTCTGATTTCTTGTTAATAAACTATTGGCGCTTTATTGTTATGGCGTACGTTCGGTTTGAATACTGGAGGCTGACTCAATTTTGCAGTGTCATGTGTGATCGGCACGTTTGCATTCAAACTAGGTCTGCTTGGATTTTGGCCTGGATCAGACGCAACGTCATCAGGCGCAGCTAAAGGCAAGTCGATCTTTCTTCGTCTTCGCTTTTACTTAATGTTTGTAATGATGCTCTCTTTGCTCGAGCTGCGTCTCTGAACCGTCGCTTGTGTCCTACATTGTATAGGAGGCAAACGAAGTCGGAATGCTCTCCCTTGTGTAAGAGGTACGCTGCCTCGAGGAATCGACATAATTTCCGTCTTTGCAAGCAAGAATGAAGGCAGGATAAAGTCGTATAGTAACATTATCGACCAGGAATCTAGTGGGGATCCCAGAAGCGAAGATATAAATAGATCACTAGCCGGAACAACAGCTCCGTTGCGCGAGCTGCGTACGTACAAAGCGTGTACGGGTCACATTTTGACTCCACTCCACTCCAACCCGCCAGCATGAAAATGTGGCCACATTCCATTTTCTGTATTGATCGCCGCTTCGTTCTCTTCGTTCTCTTCGTTCTCTCTATTCTCTCTTTGTCCGCAACTGCTCACACTGCTCATTCTCTGCTCGCCAAACGCCACGATAGCACATTCTAAATTGCTCGAATGTAGTCTCTGTGATCCATCTTGCTAACTTTTGGTTCACTGCAGACATAGCATTCGGCAGTATATTCGTTTTGGAACAGTCATCAGTACATAGCATTCGACGTCTGCGTGGTTGTGCTGAGACTCTTCCCTTCGGTGCACCGGTACACCGTCGGGTTCACCGCTAATCTGGTTCTTTAGCAATCGTATTCGCCTTTTCAGTGCGGTACGTCGTCCTTTTGGAGATGTGACTTTGTCGTGTGGTATTCTGACGCTGCGTCTCTAGGGTATCTTCCGTGCTGGCCATTGATGCTTATGCATCTGTAGCCCTGTCTCTCTCATTGTGGATCTTTGTCACTTGCATCAACACAATATGCGGACACTCCCTGTCGAGGAGCGGCAGCTCAGTTGTCGCCACGGTTTGTGTCTGGTATGGCAGCACCGAAGCAGATGGTGATTTCATCGCAGCTGCGGTTAGGTTGTTATCTGTCCGGTTATCGTTGAAGTATGTCTGGGGTAACCTGGGCATATTCGAGTATCCTCTTCTTCTCCCAATTGGTGCTATCGGCGGTGCCAATTGAGGTTCTCATCACATTGACTTGATAAGTATAGCGACGATATGACGACAGAACCTTTGGGGATCAAAGAATTGCACAGACTGGACGAGGAACTCTCTTCGGAGTCAGGAATTCAAACTCTTGACTACGCGGCAGATGAGGCAGCGTGAACTGCCCACGGGTTAAACAGAATACTCACCTGGCAGCGAGTAGCTAGCGATAGTTATCACTGAGGGAACTGGGATGTTGTCTTCAAGGAAAATAAAAGCAATGTAAGTCATTTTGCTTTGTTAATGATTTTTGTTCGCTGGCAGAGTTGGATGTGCTGTTTGGCAGTGGCTGCAGAAGGAAGTGAGTACTCAGCAAACTTGGCCATTATCTTTCTGCCTTACCTTTGATTGTCATTGAGCTTTAATGTCGATGCACGAGTGCATCGCGGGTCTGCTCCGCAGCATTTCTATAACTAAACATATTATGGTATGATACTTAACTACCTGTTGCTTGCCGCGCTCGTCGCGTGTCCGGTCTCTATTGACTTAGTTTAAAGTCACATAACGCGGCCTGAACACGCTTCTATCCAGCCTGAATAATGTCGCCGCCACCCATCGTTCTAGCTCTGGTGAACTGCATTTCAGAGAAAATCGGAGTTGCCGGGCTAAGAGCAAGTTTAGCTCGGCCTGTAGACTGCGTACACTGAAGTCGGCACCATTTTGATGTTCGACAAGCTCATTGACCATTATTGAGTGTCTAGCGGTCTTCGTCGCCTGGTTTCGAGGCGCGATTTTACGAACAGCGGATTGCGGCCGGCTCGCATGATGAGAGTCTGTCTCGTCTGCCCAACTCTCAACATGAACCGCCAGTGCCATGCCAGCAGCATCAACTTCGAGACCATTGACGACCGACACGGGCTACCCGATTTGATCTTTGAGCAAATCTCAGAGGGAAGTGAAATCTGAAGGTGCAAGCAATTAAAGTACGGACAGCGTGAAGATAGACTCCGTCGCGTTCGTACATTAGGCTTCGCTTGACTGGCTTGCTCTCTCGGTCCGCTCGCCTGCAAGTTTCGTTGTGAGTGCTTCCTATCTCGCTATTTTCTCTCTTCTTCACCAGTCAGTCCTCTGGCTCTAATTTCTATATAGTTCTCTTCCCTTGCTCACGCCGCTCATCCTCAGATTGCCAACCGCTATGACAGAACTTTCTAACTTACCGACAAGAGATCTTCGTGCTCTATCATACTTATCGATATGTTTCCTGCAATCAAGAGCAGTGTGGATCTTTGAACCCCGGAACTGGACGCTGCGTTTTGCGTTTGTCGCTTGGCGTGTATCTTCCTTTGGTGCACTGATTCGCCGTTGGTTACTGGTCTGCTTCATCTAGTCCATCACGTTACACCTGCTGGTGCGGTAAGTTGTCCATCCCTCTCAAGATCCGTGACTTTTATCGTATGGTTTTCCGATGTGGAGCTGACAGGTTGTTCATTGTATATATTTCCTGCCCCAGCCAACGGTACCTTGCGTACCTGTTGCTCCTGTTCTTCAGATGTTGTCCTTGTGGCTGCACTAAGAATCCGTGGGCACTCCTCTAGTATGGCGCTCGGCAATGGTGTTTGTTGTCGCGCCTAGTCTAGGCTTATAGTGTGCTAGCACCGTATAAGAGGACTCTCATATCGCAGCAGCGGTTCTTCCGTTGCCAGATTCCGGCTGTTATCTTCTGATCAGTTCTTGTTCGTATCGAGGTTTTGTGCTTTCATATACCAGGTTCACGATCTCCCGGTTGGTACCTGATTGTATTGACTGATTCTCTAGTCCTATTGTGTTGTAGTTTACTTTTCACGATGTATATAGTTTTGGTATAACAATAAAGCGATGTCGAGCTCTAAGGGTGGAAGAATCTGCCAAGATTTGGATACTCTTAGACCCTGATCGACAACTGGATTCCATTCCGGTTCTGGTGCGGACGACGAAGTCGTGAACTACCCGCAGTTTCTGTCTCAACTTGCCGCAGTAGCTTGTGACAGTTGTCGTTGGGCGTGCAAAGAGTAAGCCTTCGCTTTCAAGTAACTAGATGTCTTCTGGCCAAGGTATGTCGCTAGTGGTCAACGCGCAGTCACTAGTTACCACGTCTGCGATTTCTCCCAATTCCCCTGTCCACGTCCAGTACGTCGACCCCGATCGACCCCTATAGCCTACCAACCACTGATGCGGTACTCTCATTCCTGAAATCTTGAGGAAATAAGGAATAAAATTGGCGAAATTCAGCGCTAATACCGGCGCGGCCGTTATTAGCTATTGATTCTCTGAGACGACTGGAGATTCTGCTTTGCTGTGCTCGTGTGATCTGTCTGTCGCTAGTAAACACATACCTCTTGCTTCTGAGATATAGCTGGATTATCGGATTTTATGATGAAACCGTGTCAAATACTCAGGTTCTGGAATGAACTCATGGCACAGTGTGTTGTGTTTGCAACCGGTCCGTTTCCATTCATGTTGCGTCTGCGCTCGGTCCGTTTCCATTCAGACTGAGTCTCCCTCGTTTAAGAATCGAACTTGCGAATCAGACTAGAGGCAACTTCGTCAAGCGCCCTCAGGAGCATATGCATTCGTACGCGGACCTGACCGAGTCAGATCTTGGCGCAGTATGTTCAAGGAAAGCGCTGATGTTGGTCTTGTTGTATGCAACCTCTGTTAGGGATCGTTGTTAGCCACAATATTCTGACGCTGAGAAGTGTGGCGGCAGCAGACTTGGACGCTTCGCCACGACACTGAAACGGAAGGTACTAAGCAGATACACGAGCAGCAACAAGAAGGTTTGTTTGTGCGATCGCCTCTGACGTGTTTGGGAAGACTACTAAAGGTGATCCAGAACAAATCCTACGATGGTGGACAGCCGACGCGTTACTTCTTGCAGGATTACGAGAGAGTTCCCAAAGATACGCTGATATTGGCGCAGCGACGACGGAAGCTAGCGGACGATGCTGCTGGTAAGCAGCGACGGGAGCGCGTGCTGCGCTATGACGATGCGATTGTGAATCGGCCTGGTCCGAGTCGTGAAAATGAGCCGCCCGCTGAGACCGTATCCGAAACCGACAAGCACGCTGCACAGGCAGATATTTCAGCGAATACTTCCTCGTCCTCACTATCATTGTATGCCCTGCAACGATGCTTATCATGCTCAAGCTACATCGCTGACATGAGTGCTGCGGCCGATGCTGGCACCCTATCACAGCCGCCGCCGTACTGGATGCATGCGAACTACGCTGATGGCAATGACGGGATAAGTGAGAACGACAGAGAGCATGGTAGTCAGTTTGTCAAGTGGACTGATTCCGAGTGTTCTACGCCTGTGCGCTACATCGTGACGGAGACGGAGGAAGTCGAAGACGACGCGAGGTCGTGAGAAGCCATGATTTACGCTTTTGCACGTAAGAATTGGAGATGCGATGAAATCATACTGTATCATTAGATAAAGAATCAACTAATCATCTGAACTTAAAGTTGTCACGGTAGATCAAAATCGCGGGTTGTGTGACGAGGGTCCTGCCGGCATGGTTGGCCAGCTTTGTCCAACTTGCCAACTTGATCCCGCCGGCGCTGAATATGAGCATCTCACGCCGGATCTCAAAATCTCAGGAGAGGTCAAAGGTCGCTCATCGTGGCGCAGATAGACACTCAATTGGAAAGTAGGCACTACAGATCCTACACTCGGCGTGGATAATACCATTCGAATCACGCAGGGAACAAATATCACGCACACAGCGTAGATCATGCACTCCATCGGACAGGAGAATCTGACGCCCTTTTGGGTATTGTTAATGAAATAGGCGTGAGCTCTGAGGCCACGTTATTGAGGAATGCAAGTGTACTACAGGCACTTAGCAGAGTATGAGATACGAGCCAGTCATACAAAGAAACAGGTTCAGATAAGCAGAGCTACACAGAGCCATCTGGTTGGAGAATTCAAGTGTCGGCATGAAAAATAAAAACGAAGTAAGCCATATGCCTTACTTTCCTTCTTGAGGTAAGTTAAATGTACTCTTTGGCAACGGGTTCAGAAGTGAGTGCACATACAGTAAATTCGGCCTCTCATCCCGTTTCCCCCATCTTCTTATTTGTGTTTCGGTATTGCATTCATGTGGTTGGTTATAGCATTCATATATTATGACAATTGTAATTTACAGGCATGGAACCAATGGGTTATATGAACAACTAGTCATTGCTCCTATCCAGTGAAAATCAATCCATTCATTCAGTTTCCAGCCAGCCATCATAAGAGCAATAGAGCACTGTGTAATTTACATATGACCTTACAACAAGCCACCTAGGAACAAACCAACTCGACTTCCAGAGCAACACATATTGTAAATAACTGCCAGTCCCTCTCTTATATCCTGCAGAAGAGAGGACAGTAATAACTCCGCGCCTGTGCTTTGCAGAACACAAGGGACAACACGATATAACATGTAGGAATACACAAGAAAAGTACGATACAAACGAGAAAAAGGGCTAGTTACATAGATGACATTGAGGACAACATTGTGAAAGTAAGAGGCCGGAGGTAGGGAGGAAAAGCAGGAAATACGTGGGAGCGGAGAATGACACGCTATATGTCGGAGCGTTTCTTGACAAAGTCCCATAGCATCTTCTGTAAGCTCTCCGGCAGCGTGTATAGATCTAGATGAAACTCGCCCTCTGCAAATCGAATCGTTAGAAAGCAATCACGAAAGTCGGGATGAGCGCAAAAATCATACCTTCGACGTCGTTCTTGATGTACATTTCAGGTGTCCGGTTCTCTGTAACCATTTGCACGACTTGCAGCAAATCGTCTTCGCCGAGCTTCTCCAGTCCTTCCGCCAGCTTCTCCATATCGAACTACACACAGGTCAGATACTATTACGTAAAAAATGGAAAAAGATGTGGACTAACCTTGTCATGCTTACTCTTCTTCTTCGACGATTCGGTCGACTCGTGCTTCCGCTTCTCCTTCTTCGGCTCGTCCATGCCGCGCGGACTAGAGGCAGCAATGGCAGCACCGACGGAGGCCGTCGCAGCCTCAGGCACTGAACCGCTTTCCAGAAGTACCTTTGCGAGATTTGGTCGTGATGTCGGGAAGGACTGCGCCGAGAAATTGACAGGTCAGTAAGTGGTCATTGTATATGACAGAGAGGACGCGACACAACAGGGACACGTACAAACTTGTGTGTGACTTCGTAGCTGGGCTGCAGGAAATTGAGATCATGAATGACGGTGCGCTCGCCACCCTTGTCGATGATGTGAAAGACGATGCTCATGTCGAACTCGCCCCATCCCTCTTCTTCCAACTTGAACGGCGGCTTCTTGATAGCTAGACAAATACATCAGTCTCCACTATTCAGCTACAAAATCTTTCTCCCTCCGCAAAAGCAAAAAGCACATACCTCGGTTTGGGTTCTGAAAGGTCGGATGTAGCTTATACGTGACTTTGTCAAACACATTCGCAGGTACGTCTTCACCGTTCGGACCGACCAGCGACACCCGGACAGACCATTTCCGCATTGGGAAACCCTCGGAAACGGGCTCGACATCCTCCAGGACTTTGCTCGCGGTCGTGATCCTGACCGTTCTTGTGACCTAGCAAGAGCGGTGGCGTTAGTACTGAGATCCTACACCGATCCCGACTCGTGCTGCGCAACAAACCCAGGCGATGGCAAGCTGATAACCCTTGATCAAGAACAAAAGGATGGCAAATAAGAAAATGCGAAACACGCGTTATTAACACTACCAAAAATAGGTTGTTGGTGCAGGCTATGCCCCTTGGCTCGGTTTATCGCGCAAGACCGCGAAGCTGCCATCCAGTCCGCAGTTTCTTTTGCAACATAAAATCACACCACAAGAGACCAAGCTCTCCTTTGCCATATAGTATGCAGAGACCGCAAAAGCAGACAACGAGTGTGTAAAGCGGATGTGTTGGGTCTCAGTCTCGTCACGACCAGTGATCCTCACGACAAACCGCACAAAGCCGCGTACACCACAAGCAGCACGAGAGTAACAAAATACACACCTCCTGCGTCATCGTGAATGCGTGTCCGTAGTTGTTATGCGTGCGGGCTGAAAATGAGGCGGGAAGCTCGGTTGCGGGACAAAGCGCGGGGCGGGAAGCTTCAGTCGCGGTTGCCTCGTCGCCGACTCGCCGCCCGCGTAGCTCGTCACGATCAGCCCGCCGCTCCAAGAGTACTTCTTGCATGCACCGCCATGACGGATGTTAACTCGTTACTGAAGGTGATTATCAGTCTTATATGTTAAGATATATATCTTACAGAAATCTAGAGATTCAATTCTCGAGGCAACGAGGGCCCGTCGATCAACAAAAAGCGACGGCTAGACGACGCGCTCAATCAATACTCAAAGGGCGGCACTACCCCCCCATCACTACCACCGGTGGTTCGAGATGATCTACAGGATGAACCACAAGATCAGGTAACGCCTGCTGTGGGCGACGATGTTGGGAATGACGATGAAGGCGGACGGTTCTACGGCGGCGGTTTATCTGCGAAGCAGCGTGAGGTTCTTGATTTCGTCGACAAGTACGAAGATGATGTTACGGATGAAGTCTATGACGCTGGGTGGGTCTCGAAGCGACTTGCGAAGTTGGACAAAGTAGTAAAGAAGAACACGCAACTTCGAGCACGGTACCCGGATCAACCTGAGAAGTTCATGGAGTCAGAAACCGAGCTGGACGGGTGCATCAAAAGCCTATCATTGGTCACAGAGTACCCTCAACTGTATCTGCCGTTTGCTGAGCTTCACGGAGTTACAATACTCGCAAATTTGCTGTCGCATGACAACACTGATATCGTGGTCGACACTATTCAGCTGATCGAGGAACTTACAGATAGTGACGTGGCGATAGAGTTAGACGATCTAAAGAAATTCATGTCAACGTTCGTCGACGAGGGCATTTTAGGCGTATTGATTGAGAACTTAGGTCGTTTGAGCAGTTCCACGTCAGAGGGTGATACGGAGCACGCCGGCATATTCCAAATACTCAACGTTCTTGAGAACTTCACCGTCTTTGACGAGTGCTCAGATATCATGTTCATTAGAACCACTGGGAGTAATCAGGGAGATACGGGATTGTTACCATGGATTCTGCGGCGAATTCTTGTGAAAGAGAAGCCTGTATCGCAAAACAAGCAGTATGCAGCGGAACTTTTGTCTATCGTACTTCAGAAATCGCACATTTCACGTGGCCAATTTTGCCGGCAGACCTACACTACGCCCGACATGGGCGATTTAACCGGTGTCGACGCCTTGTTGCGGATACTTTCCAGTTACAGGCTTTACGACCCCCCTGCCGAGGAGGACAACGAAACCGAGCTGTTTGAGAACGTGTTTGACTCGTTATCTGTCGTGGTACAGGATGCTCGTGGACGAGATAAACTTCTCGAAAATGAGGGTATTGATCTTCTACTTTTAATTCTTACGAGTGGCGGTAAAAACGGCAAAACGCGAGCGATGAAGGTTCTTGATTACGCGCTCGCTTCAGGAAGCTGTTCCGCACTGGCTGTGGACTTGGTTAGCAATGGTGGTCTTAAAGTCGTATTCAAGCACTTATCCTCCTCTCGGTATAAAGAGGACAAATATTTTACCGCTGGTGCAGTTCATAGTAACACGAAACACATCACGCTGGACGCAATTCTCGGCGTTCTGGCGTCGCTGTTTCGCAATCTCCCAGAGGATTCTTCGCAAAAGATCAAATTGATGGCGCGATTTGTGGAGAAGAAGTTTGAGAAGGTTGATTTACTCCTGAACTTTCGCAAGCTTACCATGGGACAGGTTGAGCGTTCTGCGATCGCCATCAAAGCTGAACGCGACGAGTTTTTAAAGTCCAAACCAGATGATATGGATGAATTAGATAACTGGAATGACGAGGTACAAGCTCGCGAAGCAGAGTGGTATATCCAAAAATTTGAAAATGGAGGGACTCGGTTACAGCTGATCGATGTGATACTCGCGTGGCTCGCCGCTGAAGACGAAGACGACGGGCTTGGTGTTAAGGAGCGCTTGATCCGCGGTCTCGAGAGTCAGAATCAGAGTCTAGCGGATATCAAGGAAACGTTAGTTTCATATCGCCAGGAGATTCAGATTGAGAATACCACTGGGGAATCGGAAGAGGAGACGACTCAAAGGGAAGAAGCAACGCAGTTGGCCGAGATGTTGGATGTACTGATAGATTTCTTATGACCGTATGATAAAATATTCTCGTTTTTATACCGCTATATATTGTAATTTATGTACAACTCAATTAGATATCATCAACCCAAAAAACTCCACGACTCCAGTCCCTCTATCGTTCTCTATGCATTAACTTCCTCAATAATATCGTACTCCAACACATCATCATCGCCAATCCACCTCCACGCTTCAAACCGCCAATTAAGCTGCTTATTCCAGTGAATCCCATAGCCTGCGCCACTATGCCGATCAATACCGCCAGTCCCCGACATTGGTTTGATATATACAAGTCGAGCGATCCGCGAGTGAACTAGTGCCATGCTACACATTGCGCAGGGTTCGTGTGTGGTAATGACGTGGAGGTTGTGGCATAGATATGATTGCTGTGCCGGTTCTTCTGATGACGGCGATCCCGACGATGTTGCTTGCATTTCGCGACGTCGTAGTTCATCTGTAGCTACGTTTGCGACACAGGTCATTATACTATGAGCGAGGATGTTTCCCGAGGATATCCGGTTGTCAATCGCAGAGGCGACTAGTGCGCGGGTTTCTGGGTTGAATATGATCGTGGCGATGGGAAGCTCTCCCTCGATGTGCGCCTGATTGGCTAAGCTGACCAATTTGGTGATCTGAATATTCAATAGTTCCTGTTCATCTTCCGGAAGTTTAGTTTGACTAAACCAGAAGTTAGTATACAGTGCGCCTAAACACGACAACAAATCACACGTACACAAGATTTGGATTTCCACGCCACATGATAGGCCATGTCCTGTTCGACCATTCTTGGGACTGTTCCTTCGTTGGCGCAGGATACTGCGCGGCTTGCTTGATCGAAAGCTCAAATTCCAACGGATTAGCTGGATCACTACCGAGGCTTCTCAGTGGCTCTAAACACTTGCGGAGCAGATCTTCTGAAAGTGCATCGCATGAACATATAAGCAAGGATAGCTTGTTGCTTGCTCCATCTTTGGGGGAGTCGCCGAGATCACTTGGTTTGACGACACGACGCAGATGAACAAGGGAGTGCGGGTCAGTGGGAAGAGCCTGTTTTAAATGCCTTGACGATTGTCAGAATAGTCGACAAACGTGTGGAAATCAGCTCTGACTTACGAAACAACAGTTGCTGCAAACTTTGCAGGAATACTGGTCACCCAAACGTCCACTGCATCATGTTAACCTGTGCACAAAGCAGATATTACTCAAGAAACATACACAATTCCAAGTCACAATGCTCGTCGGCAGACCGCACTTGCTCAAACGAGTTCTTCGACGCAGGTTGCTGCGAGGCCGGGGTGCTCCTCGAATGCCGTCTTCGGTGGTGATGGTTGTGCGGCGGTTTATGTACAAGCTCGTCTGATGATTTTGATGCTATAGAATTGTCCCCTTTTGGAGAGCCCAATGAGGGCGGCATGGCTGCTTCTAGCCTAATTTTGACGGGAGATTCCATGATAGCTTTGCGGCTTCGAGGCTGAAACTTTTTGTGATGAGGCTGGTCACGTGGTCAGCGCAAGTTAGAGTTTAGAGGTCATGTGAGCGGAATATTGGCACTGCGGGTTAGTGAGGTCACGTGATTCAATCGGCAGCGCGCTGCTGTGGTCTGCTGTTTGCAGCAAGGCGTCGCAGTTCTCGGAAACTCGCTGTTATGAGTATAAGATCATTTCTACAAGCTGGCTATCCGCTAAAGTGAGCGTGCGACGGGGCCGGAGAAAGAGTGGGCTGTGGGCTGTGAGCCATTTGGTTGAGCACGAGGTCAGCGACCGGTGGTCCGACGGAAAAACTCTTTATTGCTCTGACTCGACAAATTCCACCGCTTCCTCAGCTCCCGCCCCTCCACACTCTCCATCGCACAGTCCTTTCTTCGCTCTGAGCGAGTCACTCTTCCGTCGTCAAACTACTAGAAAATGCCTGCACCAGTTCCTGTATGTGCGCAGTCGCTGGTTGACGTGTGAGATCTATTCTAACCCTACGCTGATAGATGTTCACCATTGACGGTTACAATTCGTCGTCCCGGTCATCCAGCGTTAACGGCACCACCGAGGAGCCCGAGGATGTTCGAAGTATGTAGTCATTGGTACTATGTGGTCAGAAGAAGGGTTTTGCTAACAAGCCGCAGTTCTCGGATACGACCCTCTTGTCCCCCCCGCTCTCCTCCAGCAGGAGTTCCCGGCCGTGCGTTATCCTGCCTCGGAATTTTTCCTCGTTTCAAAGCTAACGCACTTGCAGTCCGAGACCTCTGCGGAGACTGTCCTTGCCGGCCGTCAGGGCGCCATCAAGATCCTGAACGGCAAGTCTGACAAGATCCTTGTCGTTGTGGGCCCTTGCTCTATCCACGACCCCGAGAGCGCGTATGAGTACGCCGCGAGACTGCGGGTTGTCGCCGATAAGCTGAAAGATGATCTGTTGATTGTGATGCGCGCATACTTGGAGAAGCCGCGTACCACTGTCGGCTGGAAGGGTCTCATTAACGACCCTGATATCGACGAGTCCTTCCAGATTAACAAGGGCCTCCGACTCAGTCGCCAGCTTTTCTGCAAACTCACCGATATGGGCTTGCCCATTGCGTCAGAAATGCTCGATACCATCAGCCCCCAGTTCTTGGCCGATCTTCTGAGTATCGGCGCCATCGGTGCCCGCACCACCGAGTCGCAGCTCCATCGTGAACTGGCGTCTGGCCTTTCCTTCCCGGTCGGCTTCAAGAATGGCACCGACGGCTCGCTCGACGTTGCTATTGCCGCCGTCGGCGCTGCGTCACACCCGCATCACTTCATGGGAGTCACGAAGCAGGGCTTGGCTGCGATCACCACCACCAAGGGCAACGAGCACTGCTTCGTAGTTCTCCGCGGCGGTAAGGGCGGTCCTAACTACGACGCTGAACACATTGCGCAGGCCAAGACGAAGCTCCCGGCCGGCATTCAGCTCATGGTCGATTGCTCCCACGGCAACTCGTCCAAGGACTACAGAAATCAGCCCAAGGTCTGTAGCTCAGTCGCGCAGCAAATCCGCGAAGGCGAGCAGATTATCATGGGTGTCATGATTGAGAGCAATATCAACAATGGCCGCCAAGATGTGCCTCCCCGTGGCGGCCGCGACAGTCTCCGTTACGGTGTCAGCATCACGGACGCGTGCGTGTCCTGGGAGCAAACCGTGCCAATGCTGGAAGACCTTGCTGAGGCCGTTAGGTCGCGGAGGAAGATTGTGGCCGGGCGGGCGCTTGCCGCGAAGACCGCAGCTGCTACTGCTTAGCTTTGTTTTTGTGTTGACGATGTGATGATATCGGGCTTTAGCGAGTTTTGGGACAGATAATGTTTGTTACTGAGCCAGTGGCTTGGAGGGAGTTATGTTCTGTGTAAATAGTATGTTAAATACATGCAAAAGTTAGACGTGACAAGATCGTGACGATATTTTTTGACTAGTTGAAATGGAACTAAACACTCAGCTCAACCTTCTCGGAGTTGAGGTAAGTCTTGAACGGCTCAAGCGCAGCAGCGACGGTGACCTTGACGAACTTCTCAGTCTGCTGCGGGGCGCGACCGATGAAGGTAGACGGGTCGAGCAGCTTCTCGAGGTCGCCTACGATGGGAGCAAAGTACTCAGTCTTCTTTATCCGTTCGATGAGATCGTTGTCGCCGCCCTCGGCCTTGACGACGTGGGCCGCCTGATGCGACAGCACGCGGATCTCCTCGTGGCACTCTTGTCGGCTTGCACCCTTCTGGACCATAGCCATGATGATGTTCTCGGTTGCCATGAACGGCAATTCGCTCATGATCCGTCGCTCGATGACCTTGGGGTACACGACAAGGCCGGAAGTGATGTTAAGGAGCGTAGAGAGAATGATGTCGGCGGTCAAAAATGCAGATGGGATCGACACGCGGCGAATAGCACTGTCGTCGAGGGTTCGCTCGAACCATTGCACGGAAGCAGTCTGCACGGTGTCTTGATAGAGACCTGTCAAGTGTCTCGCGAGCGAGCACACTCGCTCGCAGCGCATGGGGTTACGCTTGTAAGCCATCGCGCTGGAACCGATCTGCGTGCTCTCAAAGGGCTCCTCGACCTCCTTGAGGTTTGCGAGCAATCGAAGATCCGTAGCCATCTTGTGTGCGGTAGCACCAAGCGAGGAAAGTGGACCAAGAACGTCGATGTCGATTTTGCGAGAGTATGTCTGTCCGGTGCACGGGTACGCGTAGCTGAAACCCATGAGCTCTACGAAGAGCTGGTCGAGCTCCTCGACCTTGTCGTGATCGCCGTTGAACAGAGCGAGGAAAGAAGCCTGGGTACCGGTTGTGCCCTTGACGCCGCGGAGACCGAGGTCGTCGCGTGCGCGTGAGATATTACGGAGATCCCAGAGGAGTTCCTGGATCCAGAGCGTCGCGCGCTTGCCGACGGTGGTGAGCTGGGCTGGCTGGAAATGGGTCCATCCGAGAACAGGAAGGTCCTTGTACTGAATAGCGAAGGCAGATAGTCTATCAATGACGTTTACGAGCTTCTGGATCAATATGTCACAAGCGTCGCGGAGGAAGATGAGGTCCGCATTGTCAGTAACGAAGCATGATGTCGCACCAAGATGAATGATACCGGCGGCCGACGGCGCGGCGATGCCGTAGACATGCACATGTGACATGACATCGTGACGGACGATCTTTTCTTGTTCACTCGCAGCGCGGATCTCATCGTCGGAAATGATTGTGTGCTCACGCAGCTGCTCGACCGCCTCGTCGGTAATGGCGGTGAGACCTAGCTGCTTCTCAGCGATGGCGAGGTTGAGCCAGAGCTTACGCCAAGTCGAGTAGCGCGTGCGCGGAGAAAATAAGGAGGACATCTCCTTCGACGCATAGCGTGACGAGAGTGGGGAGGAGTAGCTGTCGAACGAAGACATTGTTGCCGCTTGTGCTGAAGACCTGCGTGTAGCTGGGAACTGAGCAGTCTCTCTGATACGATTTTGCGGGGAGCCTCGAGGAAGTCCGAGCACGTGCGGCTTCGAGCAAACACACGTGATAGGGTTGTATTCATTTAGGGCATCTGTATTGCTCGTGACTGCTAAACACTTCCCTCCCAACGCTGTACACACTGCTCATGTGACTGCGTGAGCACCAGGGTTTGGTGCCTGTGCGCTTCAGAATCTCTTCGTCGTCGTCGTCGCCGTTGCCGTTCCGTACCTCCTCCATTCATCCAACTCCAACTACACAATGCCGCCAAAAACTGTCAAAGCTCCTCAGGGTATGTTGCGCTGTGTTGAATATGAGCGCATGTCCGACTGCGTGCTTCTATGTTGGTAGCGTCTCGTCGTGTGGTTCCGTCGGCTGACCGCGTGTGCAGAGAACATCTCGCTCGGTCCTCAGATCAGAGAGGGTGAGCTCGTCTTTGGCGTTGCTCGTATCTGTACGTTTTCATTCGTTATTCGAACGCTCGTCCGTATACTCATACTCGCATAGTCGCCTCGTTCAACGATACCTTCGTCCACGTCACCGACCTAAGTGGCCGCGAGACCATTGCTCGTGTCACCGGTGGTATGAAGGTTAAGGCCGACCGCGACGAGTCCTCCCCCTACGCCGCCATGTTGGCTGCCCAGGATGTCGCCCAGCGATGCAAGGAGCTCGGCATCACTGCCCTCCACGTCAAGATCAGAGCCACCGGTGGCACCGGCACCAAGACCCCCGGTCCTGGCGCCCAGAGCGCACTCCGCGCTCTTGCCCGAGCTGGCATGCGCATCGGCAGAATTGAGGACGTCACCCCCGTTCCCTCAGACTCTACCCGTACGTTTTTGCTACTGGCGGTTTTAAGTTTGAGTCGTATGCTAACTTCTATTGTGCAGGCCGGAAGGGTGGTCGCAGAGGTCGCAGATTGTAGAGTTTTTCTGTATATCAACAGTCATTGTTTTATATGTACCAAATTCTGAAAAAGTTGCCTCTTGCTAGTAATTAGAGGTTCAGGGAATGATAAGACTATGATTCAAATAATTTTGAATTGTCAAAGTAGTACTACACGAAACATCCGTCCGCTGAAGATTATACAAACACCATACAGAACTAAGACTATTAAACGTGTTATACAAGGACGCCCGTTGGCGTCTATTAGGATTGCGAATTCTTCCTTCGCCGAGACTTTTTAGTCACTGTGTCGTCCGTGGTGGTTGAGAAACGTCTCCGCTTTGTCGTAGGCGATGTCGCACGAGCCGTCGTGATGGCTCTAGTTGAGGCCCCTCCGCTGCCGCTGGTGGAGTCGTCTGTCGGCTTATGAGCGCGGTTGATGCTGCGAAAGGTACCAACCACTGGGGAGGACGCTATTTTATTGCTGACGTCGGAATCGGAGTCCCCGTCGCTTGCGTGTTGAACAGCCAATCCTGAAGCATGCGCTGCTTCCGAGTTGCTCTTCGCCGGTGGTAGGTGATCCCGTTCGGGATGCAGTCCCGGCACGGCGACTAGACTTTCCTGTGATGAATCCTGTTCGTGTTGGCTCAGCACATGTGTTGCAAGGAGCCCCAGCGTGTTGAGACTGTGCTCCTCGGAACTACTCGACGCGACAGACCTTCTCGCATGCTGAGTCTGCGGATCTTTCTTCTCCAATTGCCGGACCTTCTCCTTAAGTTCATCAATTGCATGCTGCTGTTCACCCACTCGTCGTTGCGCGTCAAAATATCGATTTGTGGCCCGCAAGAGCCGTCGTCGGTACCGCTCCGCGTCGTCGCGTGTGTAGTTATCAGAATCATTCTCTTGCCGCGCGATAAGGAGATCGAAGCGTAGCCTTTCGACCTCGCGCTTAATGATTGCGTTCTCGACGTGGAATCTGCGCATCGATTCTTCGGTTTCAATTTTCAACAAGCGGGATTGTAAGTGATGCTGAGAAGATATGACATTTGATTTTTGGAGGGAAAGTCGGAGGCGCCGAATTGTTGCGTTTGCGCGGAAGAGCTGGAGTTGCGCTGACGACGCATCCATCTCACGGATCGCGGTGGCGGGAATATCTTCCCAATCCTCGTCGTCGCCCATGTTATCGAATAAGCGACTAAACTCTTGCAGCGTGCCGCTAGAAAGCCAGCCCGGGGGACCTGAGTAGGGTGAGTATGCTGAGCCCGGAGTAGGTGGGGATATTTGTGTGTTGTTTGGTTGGGGGGACACGTTGCCCGGTTGTAGCAACTGCGACTGCTGCGTATGAGGTGCAGATGCAAAGGAGTCGGTGGTGGTTGTGCTATTGTTGTTGGTGCCCGGGCGCGAGAGCGTAGGGATTGGCGCTGCGGACGCGGAGTGCGTGAGGCGGGTATCAGGAGGTGTGCTCATAGCGTCTGCCGGCGTCTGTATGTCTGTGAACGAGCTCTTTTCTGAGCTACGTGATACGTCCGTAGCGATATGTGCGGATGCAATGGAGTACTATGCCCCAAACAATGCCCTTAGCGAATATTATGCATAGCTGATGAAATGTGTGTAGTAAGTTGTCCAATCGGTCCGGTGTAGGTCAGTCCTCTCGTCTAACATGTCATGGTGACAGATGCAATATGTGGTGTATCTAAATATGGCTGCGTTAGATGCTGACTCGTGAAACGGCTGGTACGGGGACACGAACGCGTAAGATGAGCACGGGTATAAACAATAAACAGACGAGCCACGACGCTTTCACGGTGCCTTCACACTCGAACTGAAACCACCTTTTGTTTGGAACAGCACAGAAACGCGTGCAGTTGAAGCGACGGGTGCGGACCACAGATCAGGAATGCGATGTGGACAGCGGAGGACGAGTACACAAAGAGGGAACGAGTGCCGGACGCTGGATGCTGCCGAGAAGCGAGATGAGCTGGTGCAGAGGCGAGGCCGGGTGACGTTAGCACGACGAGATGGCCTGGTCACAATAGCGCACGTTCAGTCGGCGCTACGCAATATACACATCGTCGTGCTCACACACACAATTGAAGTTTACTTCTCAAGAATGACTATGAACATTATGGAGTGTGGCATTGGACGTCCTTCGTAATTGGTCGAGTTGACGGCGCGCAACTCGCATAGTCCACGACAGTTACGTTTGAACTTTAAATGAGGTGTAAGAGGCGCAATTTACACGTCATACATCGACGTCTGATAGTGTACTGGAGGATGCGTAGCTTGTTTTCAAATGGTAGTTTAATCTGTACTTTGATATATGAGTGGCACGTGTTAGTAGCGGAACATTTGGTCGTACTAGGCTTGAAATGACGGAAGACGTCTGGCAGGTTAAAATGCATCTTGGCATGTCTTCCATGTCTGTACGTTGATGCAAGAATCTCGAGTTCTAGAGAACGCGTAGGCCCAAATTGCAGCAGACGGGATTAAAACCACCCATCCACCAAAATAACAAACGAGTCTTCGTGCAAGACTACGATTGCACTGAATTGGTCACACATCGCAGGCACGAAGTCAGCCCGTCTGACAGCGACGATGCACCGCGACCACAGTGTGAGAAACATCAGTGGATATTTCATATTGCCGTATTTAAAGCTCGCCACTATGTGACTCGCGTATCGTCTGGCTGTACCTTACAAATAGCGCCGAAGTCGATTGCTATATAGAAGTTGTACTTCACGCTTCGGCGCTAGATCAGCGCTCACGGATCGGACAGCATTACATTAATCTGTATCTCAGAGAGCCATTGCACAGAAGACTGTAAAGCTGAGCATTTGACCACAACCATTTCAGCGATCAACTGATTGTATGGTGAGATGATTGCCGTAGATATGTGGCGTGTAAATAGCAATTGGTGTGTTGACGTGTTAGAAAGCAATCGGGCTGGGGCAACCGCATCTTTCTCCACACCTCCATCTCTAACTGCACTCAACATAAAAATATGTACCTTGCATTGCACTAATCACAACGCTTACAGAGCAGCAAAAAAAAAACAAAACCGATTTTCCGACCGACCGAGATTCCGTACGCTACGAATTCGCCAAATATACAGAACAAGCGGCACAAGCCACGTAGTAACAAATATGGTGTATGTACAAAGCTGATGCAGCCTTTTTTGTCGCAACAGCGCAACTATGCATTTTGTGACGGAGACGATAGTGTGGCGCTAGAAACTGACATCGCCTTTGAGAATACGCTCGCCAGTCGGCGATGGCGGCCGTGCAAAGTGACCGCTCAGTCGTCGTTCTTTCGGCCAGCGCTCGAACATCATCATGAGCGACTCATCCGCGATGTTCGCCTGCATACCTTCGGGTCCTGAAGACTGCGGCGTGGGGGGTAAGAACCGGACAGCGACGGACTGGCGACGGTGGTGGTGGTGGTCGCAGTAGACGACGTCGTAGGGATGGAGCGGCGCGTCTACAGGGAAATTGTCCTGTGATGATGGCGCTGGAGTTGTACGGGGGGAGACGTTGTTATTTGTCGATGCAGAGGAAGGGTGGCGGCAGCAGGTGTGCATGAATGGCGGCTGCACCTTAAACCCAGCAGGAATGTATTGCTCGGGTGAGCAGCCGTAGAGGCTGGGAGAGATAGGGAATGGCGGCGATGTCACTCCGCTTGCCGTGTCTGCAACTGTCGACCGCCGCAGCATGTAGTCGTCCCCAGCAGCTGCTGTCGCATGCTGTGATGCTGATGGCGGCGGCCATGCGGGGACCGAAGCACGTCGCCGATGGTGCGTCTGCGTAGGGGATAGCATGACGTTGTGCGCGAGCGCAGACTTCTCGCCCAGTGGGATGGTGATCGGAATCGGCATCTGCGGCGGCGTCGTGGATGTTTTGGCGGGCGTGCAGCAGCTGGGCGATGGTGAAGACATAACGGCGGTCGGCGGTGGCGACGATGAGGGCTGAGAGGACATTATAATAGTGGGCGTGGATCGGCGGTGCGGGGAAGGGGGACGAGGGAAGGAGAAGAAAAGAAAAGAAAGTGCGGAGTGGGGCCGGATGGCATATGAACACCCTCGTACGCGCGACGCGCCAAACGCGACCGCTTCCAAAAGCTGGTGATCTTCTACAAGCCCCGACCTCATCAGGCAACCGCCACGCCGCACCCGCACGTGCTCGCGTGACCATTCCGTCCACGGCACCGCGAGCACTAAGCGGTTCCTTTGCGTGCGATCTACTGATCTTCGCACTGATCGTCTGTACCGTGCCTTCATACATGCACCAGGAACGTCCCGCGTAGCGAGTACGCGGCGTTGGCACGATCGAACGGGGCCGGCGCATAAAAAATTATACCCCGCGTCCGAGACGGCGCGACCGGACCCTGCATTCTCACGTGACATGACGTTGCTGCGTGATCCGCTGCTCACGGACCTGCACTTCGCTCACGGTCACTGTGACTGGCATACGTCACTGCGCCGGCTTCTTCGGCGCCGGGGAATTGGCAATTCAAAAATAGGGTTTGTGTATGAAATGTAGGCTTCTAGAAGCACACGTACTCCCCTGGTTTTTGGGCGGCGGAGGGTGCACAGTGCGCACGGCACAGAGTACCCGCACAGTAAACAACAAACAACAGACTCTCAGACCGCATTTGTAGTGGCACAGCAGGCGCGGAGGAGGTGGCAGGTTGCGGCCGGCGGCGCTGATCCGGAGAGCAGCTGTAGACGCGGAAGGCGCGGGTGCGGCGCGATGATGACAGCCCGTGAATATGAGCACGAGACATGCTTCTGTCCGCGTTCGAGGCCACGGACGGCGCCAGAGGCACTGCCAGTAGGCTGTGGCGACGGCGACGAAGAAAGAGAAGAAAAAGGCGCCACAGCCCCCGTAGCTCGCGACGCGCGGACATCGTTTGGCGTTGCCTGTGCCTCTAGTACTGAGCTCTCGCCCCTGTTCGCCTTTGTCTTGCGCGGCCTCTGCCCAGCGCTATAACTTCTTCTCTTCTCCTTCTTCTTCTCCTCCCTATTTCCCCTTCCCTTCGCCTCAATCCGACCTCCCTTTCCCCATGTTTGGCCGCAAACGCAATGCCGTTCTCGAAAAGGGCAATGGCACACCCACCGACGGCCGGCGACCTTGGCCCAAACGCATGCTTGACCGTTTCCGTTACTTCTGGCTGCTCCCGCTTTGCTGCGCTGCGGTGTGGTGGGGCGTGCTCGTCGCGCTGATGTCCATCTGGGCTGCTCAAGGATACGGCGTATGTACCACCGCTCTTCCGATGCAGCTTCGCGAGCTGACTATAGTGTGCAGAACCACGTCTATCCCGATCAAACCGCAGGTACACGCGTGCCGTACATCTCCGACATCGCCGCCTCTGGCATCAAACCGCTCTTCATCGCCGGCGACGCAACACAGGGCGTGTTCTACATCCTCGCATTCTCCGCCGAACGGTACCTCCGCCACCGCGGCCGCCTAGAACGCAATCACCGCGTCGCCGAAAAGGTCATGTCGGGACTCGCTATTTGGTGGTGTTTCTTCGGCCAGGTCGGGCTACTGATGTTGTCGATTTTTGATACGTACAGAAATCATCGCGGACATATGATCAACGTGGGTCTCTTCATCATCGGCGTTGGTCTTTCCGCGTTCTTCTCGTTCATGGAGTTTTTCATGCTGCGTAAAAGTTACCGCGAGGTAAACTGGCTCCGCTTCTCGTACCTGCTCAAAGCAGGTTGGTTAATCGTTGCCATCGGACTCGCTGTCGCGTTCATATGCCTGCTCAACCGGGACAACGGCATTGAAGACGAAAACAACGACGCGATCATCGAGTGGACGCTCGCGTACTGGTACGGCTTCATGCTGCTCATCCTCGCTTGCGACTTGTATCCCGCGTCCAAGCGATCCCAGCAGCGCGAGCATAATGGTGGCTACTTTTTTGGTACGGCTGCACCGGTGCCATCAGACGACGTCGAGGCTTCCGGAGCGGACTACGTTGCTCCGACTTCCCTCGCCCCCCCCGTCGCAGAGCGACAAGGAAGCACGTCAACCGACGAAACCCGCGTCTCTCCTCCCCTTCCTACGACCACCACCAAGAATCCCACTTCCACCACCCTCTCCTCCAATTTCTAGATCCCACGTACTTCCTGCATATTCTTCGAATCTATTTTCGGCGTTCCGGGTAATATATTTTGTACATTACCACCTTTCGTGTACCATTTATTTAAGAGAGAACAATTTTTGTGATGTGTAATATGTACTGGCGAGTTTGACGCCCGCTTTTCCTTTTGAATTCCCGTCACACCCTTCTCAAAGTAAAACTACCATGTGCAATACCTACGCCTTGTTGTAACTCGAGTAAAACAGCCCCGGCGGGGTACACGCACCCAGCGCGCGCCGCGCGTGCGAGCCGATCAATGTCAACCCAAGTGAATACGACGCGTTCACCCACCCAAACCCTTCCTTCGCAACGCCCTTGAAATCCGCGCCCTGATTTCCATACTCCGCGTTCACGCGGTGCGGGTCCACCGGTCGCGTGACGTCATACTTCTCCACCACCGTGCCGTTGTAATCCACAAACGCCTTCGACATCATGTATAGCCATCTGTACACAAGCCGCTCGCAATCTTCTTCGTAGCCGTACCGGATTAAGCCCACCCATGCAAGAATCTGCTGCGGCGCCCAGCCGTAGGGGTAATCCCACTGCCGATTCGGCCGGTCAATACCCACCTTCCCACGGGATTTCTCCGTCCCGGACACCAACCCGCCAAACTCCTCAAACTTTGGAATCGCCTCCGCGACAAGTCGCGCCGCCTGCCGCGGCGACGCGCAACCCGCCCACATCGCCCACAGCGTCGTCGCGGACTCGTAGTCCGACCGCTGCATGAGCACCGTGTCGTAGTCAAAGTACATCCCCTGCTCCTCGTCCCACAAGTACTCGTCGATCAACGTCTTCCGCCGCCGCGCCCGCCGGTCCCATGTAGCGCTGGTCTCGATGGTGCCGTCGTCCAGCTTAAGCTTGTCATTGAACATCCGCCGGATAACGTGCGAGATATCAACTTCGTACTTGTACAGCAAGCTATTCAGATCTATCGTCGCCAGATTTGCGCACCGCCGTTCAAGACGGTACGAAGTATCATGTCCAGACTCGCGCACGGCGCGGTCGTGCAAGAAGTACTCGTCGAGCTCCGGCACCGTGATCTCTCCGTCGTTGTACTTCTGTTGAAACTCAGCCAGCGAGAGCTTAAACTTATCCGCGTACGGCTGCAGCAAGTGCGTGAAATGGCTCGCCTCCGTCTCGGGCGGGATTCCCATACCAGCGGGTCTGTACCGCGACAATCCCGTGACAGGATCGTATCGCGGCTCCGCCATCCACACCTCCTTATACTCCTTAATCGCAGCCTTGATCGCTTCCCGCAAAAACTCAAGCGCATCGGGCTCATGCTGGATCTTCTCATACACCTTCAGCGCCATGTCAGTCAAAAACGGCGGCTGCGTCCGGCTCAAATAATACGACCGATTCGCATTCAAAATCTTGCCGTAGTGCTTGATCTCGAACACGAAATTCTCCACCATGCCCCGTGCAAGATCAACACGATTGTCAATGATCACGCCCAGCGCGATCATGTACGAGTCCCAGCCGTATTGCTCGTTGAATCGGCCACCCGGCACGACGAACGGCTTGCCACGCAATGTGGGCTGGCCCGTAAACTCATCCACCACGTGGTCCATCGCGAGCGCGAGTAAGCCCGGCTTGTCGTTCACGGATTTGACCCACTCCGGCGTAATATCTTTGGGCAGGTACTGCACGTCGAGGTGGAAATTTGGTCGTTTAGCGGCCTCGTTCATGTAGTACTCGTACTGCTCTGTTTCTCCGAATGGAACATAGATCCGCGGTTGCTGGTTTTTGGAGCGGTTCTTGGGATCGACAGCCACAACTTCAAGCAAGCTAGCATCGATGCGTCGGGTGAGTGAATCCCAGAACTGCGTACGAATCAAGCGCGACAGCCGATCCACCGGATTCTCGTTCAACCGCTGCTCGTCGAGAATAATAGCCTTGCGGCCGTACTCTTTCGCGAGCGTGAGCTCCTGTAGCAGATTCGAGAGCATGTACGTGCCACGTACATCGAACTTGTTGAAGCCATTGGAGTTTGCGGTGCCAAGTTGGAGGACCTTGGGGCCAAGGTCTTCGATGGTAATTTGCTTGTTATTGTCGGTGTCTTCACTGGCAAGAAGTGCAGTTAAAGTCGAGTCCACATCGATCAAGAACTTGCGCGGCATGAGCGACTGGGCGTCTGCATTTGTTAGTCTCGTTAGCAGAGGAGGGAATACACGAATACCCACCTTGCGACGCTCGCCGCCGAGGAACAAAGGTGGACACCCCCGGGATCTCATCCTTGTCGCGAACATGCACCTGCACGGTCAGCACTTTCCCACGACACAGAATACCGCGGTATGTGAACTTACAGTCGACAGAGTCCGCGTGCGAAACAGGCCGCGACCCTTCTGCGTGGTGATGTCGGTGTCGGGCCCGTAGTACACCTCCGCGACAGAGTACGGATCGATCGAGCCGTTCGAGGAGATCGAGGAGGTTCGCGACACACCGTTGGCCATTTGTGCGTGAAGGGATGCGCCTGCAGGCAATGGATCGAGAGGATGGGGATCGGGTGGAGAGTTGGTGAGAGGAAAGGAATGAAAGGGGAGCGGGGAGAATATTTAGAGGGCCGTTGATTGACTCGTAGAGCGCGCCAGGGTGTGAATTCTGGCCGTCAGCTTGCCACTTAAACCAACCTCCTCCCGGCTTCTTCCACACTTTTCTTTGTCGTCTACGCTGTCGTCTACATTGTCGTCTACTCTGTCTATCTAGCCAGTAACAAACATCCACTTTTACCGGCGCTACACGATCGCAGACCATGCGGACCTGCACATCGTCTGCGCAAGCGGCTAGAGCCATCACAGCCGCTCAAAATAAACGCGTCGGTTCCAACGGCCACTTTAACTTTTCGGCCCCACTATGCCCCTCTAGCGTACGCAGAGCTCATAAACCCCGTAAAACTACATATTCTGCAAACACCACTACTTATGCTATCTACTCGTGTTCCTCCTCCAACAAGCCGGGACAGTTCGCCTCAAGATCTTCCTTCCCGTCGTAGCGGCAGCCGCACCAGAAACAATAACAATACTGCTCGCGCATGTACTCAAGAACCACACGCAGCCGTTCTGCAGGTGCGAGGCTGTTGAACGCGTCCAGCTCGGGGTCCTCCAGGTCTTCCGGAGCAAGTTGCTCAACTAATTGCGTCTTGCCTGGCGGCGGTGACGTGTCGCCGTCGCCGCTGATTTCTGGTGGCGAGGGTGGCCGATCAAGAATGCCCTTTCGCCGAGCTTGTTCCTCCCGCGCGATCTCAGCATCAATAACTCTCTGTCTCCACAAAATGTTCGCCGCCTTAATCGCCATTGCCTCCCCTTTACCTGCCCCCGCATAGAGCAACCGCTCAAGGCGCGGGTCCGCAGTGATATCGAGCTCCTGACACATTTTTTGCGCAGCATCTAACTGCCCGAGTGTTTTGCGCTCAAGTTGTTCTTGTAGTTTGCGATCGATAAAGCTTGTGCGTTCGGTGTACTCTGCTTCTTCGAGGAGTGTGGACTCGGCACGGAGGAAGCTTGCTCGTGCTGTGTCCATGCCGATGCCATGGTGATCTTGTAGAGTCAGTACAAATTCATGTCATTGTGTAGAAGAGAACATACCGTACTTCAATATAGGTCGCAATGGCACTGCGCTGTCTCTACTCTGTCCATTCTTTCCAAGCGCCATGCCAGGCACGAATCCCATCTTCTTCATAATTGCAAGCGCAACACTCGACCCTCCTCCTTCCTCTGCTTCGTTCTCATCATATGCGTCAAACAACGAGGTGTCAAGACCGCGCTCAAGCTTTTCACGACGCACCTCCTCCGCGGGTCTGATGCGGGAGGTGATTTCGATTTGACGTGCTTTGAGACGGCGGCGGTCAGTGTAGGTCATATCGTGGATGCTCGTGGAGGGAAGGTCTTCGACTGCCATTGTTAAGTAGTCGTCGTCATCGGCGGCAGCGTTGGCGGTGGCAGCGGCAGTGCCGTTGGAATCAGCTTCTGTACTCGCATTCTCATCATCATCCTCTGCGACCTCATCTGCACTTTCCTCGTTCAGAGCAGTAGGTATAAACCGCGGTCTCCACCCAGGGCGTCCCGTTTCCGGCACTACGACAACTCCATCGTCCTCTTTCTCTTCCTCGCGCGCCAATTTCCTAGTTATCGTCGCCATCGGTTTCGGTTTCGTCTTCGTCTTGCCTAACTTGCTAAACACATCATCCTCTTCATCGCTATGCTCTGTGAACGCATTGCTGATCTTGCGCTTCTTCAAGCGGTTTGTCGTCGAAATTTGAAAGTCCTGCATATCTTCAATCTTCCTAAAAAAAATGGTGCTCCCGCGGCAGTCAGCTTGACAATAGAACGGCGTCGTCGTCGTTCGCCGCATCCTCCACGGCCGTGTAAGCTCGGAGAGCTCAAACTAAAGCCCTAACCCCATGCTCCTGCTGGACTTCTTCGTCGTTCGCATTCTTCACATCGTGCGCGAGCTTCCGTACTGAAATGAGCAGACCTACCGTTGTCCCCCAGCGACCTGCTGCTGCAGCCGGTGTGAGCAGCGGTCCGGCCAAGTATTTCTACAATCCCACGACGATACCGCCTTCAAAAGTGCCGAGTACGCGCGCTGATATTTCGATTGCATTAAGCGAGGTACTTGCTCAGATTGCGCTTGATGCCGCGAAGACGGAGGAACCGGAGGCGGAGGTCGTTGAGACTGTGCCGGTAAAAGAAGAGGAATTTGATGAGAGGAGCAGAGCGACTGGGGATAAAGTGCTGTCGAATAAAGCGAAGAAGCGCGATGCACGTAAAGATCGCAAGCAGCAGCACAAATCCGATGCAGATACCTCCAAAGCCTCGGTCGCACCGAAACAACCTAAACCACCAGCGCGCACGCCGCTATGGTTTGAGAAGTATCTGTGGTTCCTTTCCAGTGACGGCTATCTCGTGCTTTCTGGGCGTTACGAACAACAGACTGCGCTTCTACTTACACGACACCTTGGCAAGCACGATATTGTTGTCTCCTCCGACGCGCCGTCTTCAAGTCTTGTGATTATTCTCAACCCCTTAAAAACCGATGTGGTACCACCCAGCACGCTTTCGCAAGCCGGCACACTCGCGGTCTCCACTTCAACCGCATGGGACGCAAACGGACTGGTCGAAGCGTGGTGGTGTCATTCCGCGGCCGTGAGCGTGCACACGAATGTCGAGAAAGTTGCGACGGGCGGGGAATTTGAGTTGAAGGTGATGATTGATAAGGCGAAGAAAATGTCGATCGGAACGCCGTCGATGATGATGGGGTTTGGGGTTTTGTTTGTGGTTGATGAGGACAGCGCGGCGAGGCATGGCAAGTTACGGGTCGCAGCGGAGAATGTTGTGGAGGAAGATACTGCCGAAGCGCAGGAAGAGGAGGCTGGGGAGATTAAGGACGAGGAGGACGAGGAGGAGCAAGAGGGGACTACACCCGCCAACGGCGATGCATCAGACGACGCCGACAACGACGACGACGACAACAACGACGAGCAAGACGACGAGCAAGACGACGAGCAAGACGATGATGAAGTGGAGGACGAGGACGCCTCCGATGACATGTCAACCGTATCTACACCTGCGTCGATCCGCAGCGACACTCCAGTGTCCTCTTTGCCCCGCGGCAAAAAATCCAAGCTGAAAAAGATCTCCACCAAGTACGCTGACCAAGCTCCCGAAGACCGCGCATTATACATGAAACTCCTCGGCTCTGAAAAATCCGCACAACGTACGGCTCTCGACCGCGCGCGCGCGGAGCGTCGGGCCGCGTACGCGCGGGAGGTGCGGGAAAAGCGGGAGAAGGAGGAAGAAGCGACGTTGAAGAATCGTGAGAGAAGGAAGGAAGCGATGGAGACACAGCGCGTGCCATTACGGGCGGAAACGCTGCTGGAGGTGAGCGAGGACGAGAAGAATCAGGTCGTGCATGTCGAGCGGCTCGTTGGTCGGCCTGCCCGAGAGGACGTGCTACTCAGTGCGATTCCGATATGCGCACCATGGCAAGCTATGCACAAGCTGAAATACCGGGTGAAGTTACTTCCCGGCGCTGGGAAGCGGGGAAAGACGTTGAAGAAATGTCAGCAGTACTTTGTGGAGGGTATGGGCTCGACAATCGACAAGGGCAGTAAGGACACAGAACGGTGCTGGCCATCGGAGGTGTTTTTGATTGACAGCTTGAGCGAGGCGGAGATCGCGATGCCGGTCGGCGTGGCAAAATTTAGGGCTGGGATACCGACGGGGAAGCCGGTGAAGAGCGCGCCTGCGGCGGCGAAGGGAAAGGGCGGTGCATTTGATGGGGGTAAGAAGGGAGGAAGCGGGAAGGGCGGGAAGAAGAAGGGCAAGTAGATAGGATAGATGTATTTTGTGGTGCCCGTGTATCATATAGGAGCGAGACGGATGATGCAAGAACGGTCATGAGAGTGTGTGGTTCCAAAAGAGACAGCGCGCGATTACAGCGCCTGCTTTAGTCGTTCTGCTATTTTGCCCTTTGCGAATTGATATGCATTCATCAACTGCGATTGTTAGCGGTAGACATGAAAAGGAGGACAAAAGGGGACGTACGCCCTGTTCGCTGAGATCGAGGTTGACGTTGGCGTCGTATGTCGGGGGTCTGGAGACGCGGGTTGCGACGACGAGGGGGTCTGTTTCGAGGATGATGCCGTCGTCCACGGTCTCGTCGACGGCGAGAGAGACGAGGTCATAGTTGTCGATGATGGTGCGCTTGTCCATTGAGTGTCTGCATGGTTAGACGCGTGCACGGAGGAGGAGATCGGAGGGGGACCTACTTCAGGAGGATCTCCAGGGAATCTCGCAGCGCCAGCAGGACCTGGTAGAGCATGGACTCGTTCTCGTTGAGGCCGCCGACGACGTAGATGATGACATCGACGATCTCCTTGTAGACGACAACGTGATTATCAAACAAGATGATGTCGGTGCCCTGCTTGTGTGTCTTGTCGAACAGGCCCTTCTCGAAGGTGCGCTGCTCCTTGATGGTGGGGTAGGGATTCGCGTACTGGTTGTGGGGGTAGGGGTGCGGCGGCTGGTAATAGTTTGTGAGGATGCGGTGGGAGTCGTTGTCGAGGATGAGCACCGCGGTGACTGTGAACAGGGTGACGTTTGCTTGGGACATTGTGGATGGTGGGCCCGGATGATTAGACAGCTGCTCCAGAACGTGTCCTGAGTACGACTGGTGATGGTCGCGGCGGAGCGCGCGCAGGGCTAGGGCGTGCCGAGTTCGGCGGGACGCCGAGGGTTGCAACCCTGGCACAAGTGCAGAGGAGCCTGGCACAGCACAAGTGCACCACCGCGTTGCGCAGTGCAGGGGCGATGGCTGCACGCCTAGGGGCTAGGGCAGTTCAAGGGGCGCAGTCCAATTTCGGCGGCGTCGCGACGCAGCCTTCAAGTTCTGAAGCAGGCTGGTGATCGTCGTTTGACCGCGCCGTGGATGCTGTCTCGATCACGCCGCTTATGCCCGTGTCGTCCGAGCCGATCTCGTCGCCTCTACGCGAGCCTCTTCACGGCCGACCCATCTTCCCTGTGGACGCATGCGGAGACCGCCCTCTGCTCCCTGGGCGCTCCTGCACGCTGCGTTCCCGCGCCAGCGTGAAATGAGAAATGCGCGCCGCTGGGAGGAACGCGGGCGGTGCAGCCCTAACGCAGCCTGGCGCCGCACGCGCACCTGCCGAGTGCGGATAAGCGTGCCTCCTATTTTTGGAGCGAGGAGCGCACGGCCGGTGTGGCTTGGCGCTGGATGTGGCGCAAGCGCGGCTGCGCGTGTTCTGCGCCTGTAGCCTGGTACGCGAGGCGGGCGGAGTGGTGGGCGCGAAGGGCAGACGAGAGGCAGCGAGGGCACAAGAAGAAGAATAGCTGTGGAAGGCAGGCAGACAGCTACAGAGAGAAAGCAGCGACTAGTTAGGGAGCAATAAGACTGAAAGGAGTGCATGAACATGGACTGGGCATGAAGAAGTGACGATGCTGCGGCAGCAGCTCGACGCAGCGTCAACAAACACCATTCCTCCTTATCCTCACGTCGCTCTCACGTCGCTTTCTCTTCCGCCTCTGCACCTCGCTCGCCGTCCTTCTCCTCCTCCTCCTCCCCCTATCGCGTCGCCTGCCATGCTAGACGTCGTCTCCTCCTCCTCCTCCGCCCTCGCTACCCGCGTCTTCATCGCCTCCGTCGCTGTGGCTCTCTTCTCTCTCACACTCGCCCTCGCCCTCTTCATCTTCGTTCACCGGCGGCGGCGGCGATGTCTGCTCCCCCAGCACCAGCAAAAACAGCAGCTCATCCACACCCGCGACCCGTCCACCGCCGACCTTCGCAAGAGCTGTCGCGGGCCCAAGCCAAAGACGTGGATTCTGCCTTTCACAAAGCAGGACGCTGCGGCCGCCAACCGCCGCGCGAAGTATAGCGACGAGGACACTGACACTGAGGACGACGACCTCGACGACCTCGACGAGAAGTTCGCGCTGCCGCCCAGCGTCGTCGACACGAAGACCTCCACTCCCACATTCCACCACGAGCACCGCATCTCCCGTTCGTTCTCAGAGACCTCGACTTCCTCCACCAGCTCCACTCCCGTGCGCCTACCCCGTCGACCATCCCTACAGCCGCTGCAAAGCCTTATGCGCCGCGCCTCCGCGACCCTTCTGCCCACGTTACAGCGCAGATCATCTTCGTCATCCTCGCAGTTCACGATCCCTGAGATCAGAATCACATTCCCCGACGAGTCAAACCCCGCCGACGAGTATGACGCCCGTCCCGCGGCAGACCGCAAAATGCGCCAGCCCCGCCCTTCCGTGTACGACTCGCCATCATACTCGTGTAAGGTCGATGCGAATGGCCGCAAGAAGCCGCGGGTTGTTGTGGTGCAAATCTCCGAGTCGGGCGCAGCGTTTGTACGCGACATCGACGTCGACGACGACGGCAACGTCATCGCCAAGCAGCCCGATCCGGCCACTCCCACCAAATCATCCCCCGCATAATCATCGCATTCGTTGTCGTTTCTGCTCCCGACACTCTCTCGACACTCTTTAGTCTACTGCTCTTACTCACCACAGTCACTCACTCACTCTGGTCTATTTCTATTCACTCCGCGGCGTCTAATTGTGTGTGCACCAAAATGGGTTCAAATGGGTCTCTTCTCCTAATTGTTTATCGGTAACTGGCGTACTATTGTCTTCCTTGCTCTTCGTGATCTTCATGTACCTCTCATCTACCTAGCCAATAATTTAACTAATTATTTATTAAATAACTCAGTCGGCACTCCTGCAATAGTAGTGCGTTACCACCTCCTGTTGAAAGAGGTGATCATGATGGTCGTCCCTTCGTATCATACATCGTAACATGACTCCCGAGTCTTCTAGCATCATTAGGAAAAAATATGAGAGAAAAAAGCACATATGTACATCTTGGTAAACTCCCGAAACAAACAAACATATGCACGCGAGGTGTCTAATCGTCCCCGTCTCGCACTGCTCTTTGGCACTAGAGAAAATAATATAACCCTCCAAGACCCGGCTTTTGTTGAAAAAGACATAACTTTTGCGCGCGCGCTGCCCAAAGAAACGACCATGCCAATAACAGAAAAAACATGAACGCAGCAAAAATAAAAGCGAAGAACCGTACTAACTAGTTGCGCAACATACCCAGACGCTCGATAATCGTCCTGCTCGACTTCTCGCCGTTCATCGTGTAAAAGTGCATGTGGTAGATGTGACCCTTCTCCATGATCGTCTTGCACATGCTGCTCATGAACTCCGCGCCAACTTGGCGCACGGCAGCGGGGTCATCCTTGACGAGCTCCATCTCGTGCATGAAGTCTGCTGGCACGTTGATGTCGCACCACTTGACACGTCGCACGAAGCTCGCATAAGTGGTGATGGGCATGATACCGGGCACGATGGGCGCCGTAACACCCTTCTCGCGACACCTGTCGACCCACTTCAGAAAGTTGTCCACGTCATAAAACATCTGCGTGATCACGAACGAGCCGCCCGCGTCGAGCTTCTCCTTCAGGTGATCAATCAACAGCTCGTTGTCGGTCTGCTCGCCGTTGCCTTCAGGGTATCCCGCGACACCAATCTCAAAGTAGTCGCCGTACTTCTTCCGGATATGCTTGATCAGATCCTTCGCATACGCAAAACCGCCCGGAGATGACTCCCAGTCGTGGCCTTCAATAGGGTCGCCGCGCAATGCGAGAATGCACCGGCAGCCGCCGTTGTATGCCTCAAGCAGCGCCTGGTCAATAGCCTCCTCGGTCATGCCGGTGCACGTCAAGTGCATGCATGTCTCGAGATTGTACGACTTGCTGGCTTTGGTGATCAGCTCAGTTGTGGTAATCGGCGTCTTGCGCGCCGCGCCGCCAGCGTTCCACGTCACGTCGATGAACAGCGGGTGTAGTTCGCTCATGTGGCGTATTCTGTCGTACAGAAGTTGCGTTGCCTGTTCTTGTCAGTATTGTTGGCTTCTCAAACTCCATCAATCCCGGCTCACCTGCGCATCCTTCGGCACGAAATACTCAAACGAAAACGACGTAACCTCATTCTTCCAGTTCTCCTGCAGCACCGCAGATACCTTCATTGTGCCGTTGTTATCTTAACGAACCCGCTCCAACCGCAACTCGCGCTATAACCGTGTCGTCGTCTCTGAGCCGCAAGCTGTCGCTATACAGCAACTCGTCTCCACGTAGGCCGGTATATGTAGTATCTTCGTGGCTGGCGGATTATCCACGCCGAACGCAGACACTGAAAAGTTTTGACGTTGTGATGAGGGTCTCTGTGCGCGTGTGTTACGGCGCAAGCAGACGACAAAATGACAACAAAGGAACGACTGTCGGGGTGGCGGAGGCCGGAGAGGAGAGTACCGCGCGGGTCGAGGGAGCGAGGGTGGGGACGCGAGAGATAGCGAGAGCGCCTTGGGGTTGAGTGGACACCGTTGGCGCCACGCCAGGGTCGTCGGCGTAGCCCTAAGACTTCAGTACTGAGGGTCCCGGAATAGTGCAGATATTGTGTGTTAACATGGTAGCAATAAAATGGGGACCCGACACCGCTCCCTGGCCGACGGCCACGGATCATTTTCTGCGCTCTAATTTGCCGAGGAGGCGTTCTCGGGTTTCTCGTGCTCGTACTCGGACCACAATGACCTGGTTGGCTATCTCAATTGTTCCTGCAACACCGTACACCAGTGTCCCTGGGCCATTAAACGTCTTAACACTCATATTAGAGTAGTAACTGTTCAATTGACTCTTCTCTCTAAAACATGGATTAGGCAGCTGGTCGTCAACATCCGCCGACGAGATCCCCCACGGCGAAGAGTGGCCGATGCTCTTGCTGAACCTTCTATTTAAATATCCTCTACCTCTGTTCGCAATTTTTCTCTCCTCTCTTCCTTTCTCTTCTCCTCTCCTCTTTTTCTTTTCTCTCTCTCTCTCTTGTTCTATCACTAGGAACAAGAGAGCAGCGACATCCTGTATCTCTAGCTAATTCTTCCGAATACACGTCCTTTCGACTTCTTATTTCCACCACCACTATGAAGGAGCATCAAGCCCGTCTCATTGAGCTGTCGTACGAGCACAAGATCCTCACTTTTGGTGACTACACCCTCAAGTCCGGCCGCAAGTCGCCGTACTTCTTCAACTCGGGCTTGTTCTGCAGTGGCGAAGTGCTTGCGGCGGTCGCGGACTCGTACGCGCAGACAATTATCGATGCCCCGGACTTCGAGTTCGATATAATCCTCGGGCCTGCCTACAAGGGAATCCCGCTCGCCGCAGTGACCATTGTCAAGCTCGCGGAGAAGGATCCGGAGAAGTACGGAAAGATGGAGTACGCGTACAACCGCAAGGTAGGGCTCGGCGGGGTTGTAGAATGGTGTCGCGTGAGCGCAAGAGCTAACTCGGTGCAGGAGAAGAAGGACCACGGTGAGGGTGGCAACACCGTCGGCGGCTCACTGAAGGGCAAACGCGTTCTCATCCTCGACGACGTGATGACCGCTGGCACCGCCATCCGCGAGTCTCTCGCGATCATTAAGGCCGAACAGGCACATCTTGCCGGTGTCGCGCTTATCCTCGACAGACAGGAGCGTATGGTCGAATTTGAGCACTCCATGATCTCGCAGGTCAAGAAGGAGTTCGGCGTGCCGATCTGGAGCATCATCACGCTTGACGACATCGTCCAGTTCGCCAAGGGAAAGTTGCCCGAGGAGGATATCGAGCGGATCGAGAATTACAGAGCTATGTACAAGGCCAAGCCTATTGCCGAGTAGGGCTTTCAATTGCCTTGATAGAAGTTTTGCAAGATTATGAGAGCTAAGAGGGAATCTGTTCGAGTAGAGATATAAAATATTGAATGTGGATGGATTGTATGGGGTCTTCTGAACGCTGTAGTTTATGTCATGTGCATTGGTGTCATTTCTGTTATGTTTATACTGTGTCAGGTCTTTGATCCGGTAATACATCGTTTATTTCAGTGCATATCACTCTTCAGATCACCATCTGGATCGAATTCCGCCGGCGCGTTAAGTTGTTGAGTTGATTTCACGTGCGATAATTTCACGTGAACTGGACTCCGTCCCTACGTCCCGTCGATCTCGCGCTCTCCACCTTCAACCCGGATCTCGATTGTTTCTCCACCTTTAAACGCGACTTCACCCCCAGGTACGTTTACTTTGTATCGCTTGTAGTTATGCGAATGGACTGGCTAACAGGACACCAACGTAGGCACAATGCCGGACTTGTCCCAAGAAAAATCGTCGGCAAATGGGCAGTGGGAAGGAAAAGGTGAGATCTGACCTTCACTAATGATTCACCAAACTGCGATGCTGATGGCAATATACAGCTGTGATCAAATCTGCTGATATGGTGCGCCGTCTATGTGTTTGGAGGTCGTCAGAATCTGACGTCTAACTTGTGAGATCAGTCGGAAGACATGCAGCAGGTTGTCATAGATCTCGGTATATATTCTGCCTCGACTACCGACCGTGCGCATTTTACTAATGTGGTATTATAGCGGTGCAGGCGATGGAACGGTATAACATAGAGAAGGTAGGTGGATCTAGTGACGGCACACATTGCGCAGAGAAGGGTGCTGATCTGGTATGATCTAGGATATTGCGGCATACATCAAGAAGGAAGTACGTATTCTGATACCCGATCTTCTTCATTTGTTTTGCAGTTGCTAACACGTACTGCAGCTGGATTTACGGTTTGGCCAGACGTGGCACTGCATAGTGGGGCGCAACTTTGGTAGTTATGTATCTCACGGTATGATCGCCCGACATACACCGCGTCTCTGCATACGATAAGATTTGGAAGTTGTTGCTAATACGTACTTAGAAACTCGGCATTTTATTTATTTTTATCTAGGTCAGATTGCTATACTAATATTTAAGACTGCATAGTTATTGTATGTATGTTGTTGTGTTCAATTTTATTAGAGTGAAACTATTCGGCTTGGGTACAAACGCGATTTAACACGAGATGGTGAAGATCGGAAACTGGATCTGTCAATTCCCGAGAAAGAGTCAGATCAGAGTTAGATGTGAGAGATCTGGAAACGGTCGTTGGTAATAGAGTGGACGGGGCGGTTGATCGCATGTGCTTCGCACCAGCGCACTGTCCCACACGCATAGTCGTAGATCTCCTTCATATACGCACCATAGACCCATTCTAATTGTGCCGATTTCTGGATCGTGAAAGGCGGTTGTGATGAGGAGACGCGATACGTGCTCCGGATTACGGCTCACGTGCGTAAATCTGAGCACGACTTAGTAAACTGTTTCCTGGGAAACCTGAACTGCAACTTTCGAGTTCTCCAGGATCGATTGACCGGTCCCCATCTCCACCAGAACTCAACTTCGATCGCCGAACCGTTCGAGGTACTGCGGTTGGATTCTGTACGGAAGTCGGGAGGCAATTCTTTTGCTGTTCGAATAGCAGTTGAAGCGGGTGATTGTGGGTTGACAATGGCCGAAGGTAATCTTGAACCCAGTGGCGAGCGAGTGAGCTAGTTTGGGATTCTTACAGTGTTTCGTGGCAGACTATGCGGATGATTATGCATACGACGACGCGGTTGAGATCACCGCGGAGGATTGTTGGGCGGTGATCTCATCCTTCTTCAACGAAAAAGGTCTCGTGTCTCAACAACTCGAGTCGTTCGACGAATTTATCTCAACAACGATCCAGGACCTCGTCAAGGAGGAACCGACATTGACACTCGATCAGCCCGCGCAGCATCAGAATGGACCGGACGGCGATATCAACAGGCGGTACGAGATCAAGTTCGGCAAGATCTACCTGTCGCGGCCAACTATGACGGAGGCAGATGGTAGCACGCATCCCATGTTGCCGCAGGAGGCGCGGTTGCGCAATTTGACGTACTCGTCGCCTTTGTACGTGGAGATGACCAAACGCTCGCTGTTTTCGCGTGACTCGGAGACCGTGCCCGGTCAGGATATCGTGTGGGAGGCCGAGACTGAGGATACAGAGGAGGGAGATAATCGGGTGTTCATTGGTAAAGTGCCTATGATGCTGCGGTCCCAGTTTTGTATGCTGCGGTGGCTAAAGGAACATGATTTTTACGAGGCGAACGAGTGTCCGTACGACCAGGGTGGGTATTTTATCATCAACGGTTCGGAAAAAGTGCTCATCGCGCAGGAGCGCAGTGCCGCGAATATCGTGCAGGTGTTCAAGAAGGCCGCGCCATCGCCTGTCAGCTACCTTGCCGAGATCCGGTCTGCACTTGAGAAGGGGTCTCGATTGATCAGTAGCATGCAGGTCAAGTTGTTTGGAAAGGGTGACAAGAATTTTGGCCCCACAATCAAGGCGACGCTGCCTTATATCCGAAATGATATCCCGATCGTTATTGTCTTCCGTGCTCTGGGGGTTGTGCCTGATGGAGATATTCTAGAGCATATTTGCTACGACCAGACTGATTGGCAGATGCTCGAGATGCTCAAGCCGTGTATCGAGGAGGCCTTCGTCGTCCAAGACCGCGAGGTCGCACTTGATTTCATCGGTCGTCGTGGTACGCAGCCACAGGGTACGCAGAAGAGTCAGCGTATTCGGTATGCGCGGGATATCATGCAGCGCGAGCTGTTGCCGCATATCACACAAGCAGAGGGATACGATAATCGCAAGGCGTTTTTTTTGGGATACATGGTGCACAAGATGCTGCAGTGCGCGCTTGAGCGGCGCGAGCTTGACGATCGAGATCATTTCGGGAAGAAAAGACTCGATCTCGCGGGCCCTTTATTGGCGAATTTGTTCAGAATCTTGTTCAAGAAGCTGACGCGCGACGTGTACAAGTACATGCAAAAGTGTGTCGAGACGAACAGGGATTTCAACCTTACATTGGCAGTCAAGCCGAACACGATCACAAGTGGCCTGCGCTACTCGTTGGCGACTGGTAACTGGGGCGAGCAGAAGAAAGCGATGTCATCCCGTGCGGGCGTATCGCAGGTGTTGAATCGGTACACATTTTCGTCGACGCTGTCGCATTTGCGACGCACGAACACACCTATCGGACGTGATGGCAAGATTGCAAAGCCACGGCAGCTGCACAATACTCACTGGGGTCTTGTGTGTCCCGCCGAGACGCCGGAGGGGCAGGCGTGTGGATTGGTAAAGAATTTGTCGCTGATGACTCTGATTTCGGTCGGCACGGATTCGGATCCGATTAAGTACTTCTTGGAGGAGTGGGGTATGGATCCGCTTGATGATTACGTACCTCATGCGTCGCCCAATGCGACGAGGGTGTTTGTTAATGGTGTTTGGGTTGGTATTCACCGCGACCCTGCTACATTGACGACAAATATCCGTGCGCTGAGACGGTCGTCCAATATCTCGTCTGAAGTCAGTATTGTGCGCGATATCCGTGAAAAGGAGTTCAAGATTTTCACCGATGCGGGCAGAGTTTACAGACCGCTATTCATCGTGGATACTGACCCCTCGAGTCCGCGAAAGGGAGAACTTATGCTCCGCAAGGAGCATGTGAACCGACTTATCGACGATGCTGAGTCTACAGACGAGGACCGGTACAGTTGGAGTTCGTTGGTGAGCGAAGGTATCGTTGAGTACGTTGATGCCGAAGAGGAGGAGACCGTGATGATCGCGATGACACCGGAAGATCTGGAGTTGTCGCGGCAGATGCACGCTGGTGACCAGGTCACCGAGACACTTGACCCATCGCATCGCGTGCGCGGTTCCGCGAACGCGTATACGTGGACACATTGCGAGATTCACCCAAGTATGATTTTGGGTATTTGCGCCAGTATCATTCCGTTCCCGGATCACAATCAGTCGCCGCGAAATACGTACCAGTCTGCGATGGGCAAGCAAGCTATGGGTGTATACCTGACAAACTACGGCGTGCGCATGGATACGATGTCGAATATCCTGTATTACCCGCAAAAGCCGCTTGCGACGACGCGGTCAATGGAGTATATGAAATTCCGAGAGTTGCCGGCGGGACAGAATGCGATTGTCGCGATTTTATGCTACAGTGGATATAACCAGGAAGATTCGGTTATTATGAACCAGAGCAGTATTGATCGCGGCTTGTTTCGCAGTCTGTTTTTCCGGTCGTACATGGACCAGGAAAAGCGGGTTGGTATGGCGGTTGTTGAGGAGTTTGAGAAGCCGATCCGAGGTAACACTTTGCGCATGAAGCACGGCACGTATGATAAGCTTGATGACGACGGATTAATTGCGCCTGGTGTGCGCGTCTCTGGTGAGGATATTATCATTGGCAAGACCGCGCCGATTCCCCCGGAGAACGAGGAGCTCGGGCAGCGTACGCAGTTTCACACTAAGCGGGATGTGTCGACACCGCTGCGAAGTACGGAGAGCGGTATCGTTGATCAGGTGCTGTTGACGACTAACGGTGAAGGTTTGCGGTTCGTCAAGATCCGCATGCGTACGACCAAGGTGCCGCAGATTGGAGACAAATTTGCGTCTCGTCATGGACAGAAGGGTACGATTGGTGTGACATACCGACACGAGGATATGCCGTTCACGGCGGAGGGAATTGTTCCAGATATCATCATCAACCCGCATGCTATCCCGTCGCGTATGACGGTTGCTCATTTGATTGAGTGCTTGCTCAGCAAGGTGTCCTCGTTGTCGGGTATGGAAGGCGACGCCACCCCGTTTACTGACGTCACAGTCGACGCTGTGTCGAACCTGCTACGTGAGCAAGGCTACCAATCCCGCGGTTTCGAAGTGATGTACAACGGACATACCGGCAAGAAGTTGATGGCGCAGGTGTTCTTGGGTCCGACGTACTACCAGCGCCTGCGTCATATGGTGGACGACAAGATCCACGCGCGTGCGCGCGGGCCGGTGCAGATCCTGACGCGCCAGCCGGTGGAAGGTCGTTCGCGCGATGGTGGATTACGGTTTGGTGAGATGGAGCGCGATTGCATGATTGCGCACGGCGCGGCAGCGTTTTTGAAGGAGCGGTTATTCGAGGCGTCAGATGCGTTCCGCGTTCACGTGTGCGGCGTGGTATGTTTATGCATTTGGTTTGATATGTCCGTGTAAAGGTACTAACTGGGGAATTAGTGCGGTTTGATGACGGTTATTACGAACTTGAAGGCGAATCAGTTTGAGTGCCGCGCGTGCAAAAACAAGACCAACATTTTCCAGATCCATATTCCGTACGCGGCGAAGCTGCTGTTCCAAGAACTCATGGCCATGAACATGTGAGTTTGTTTTTTATATTCGGCTGCCACAAGAGCACGAGTTAACATTAATTTAGTGCACCGAGGATGTACCCGGATCGGTCGGGATACTCGGCGCGTGTGTAAGAAGGTAGTGGGTGATGTTTGTGTGTATTTTTAAGACGGATATCGGGGAATCTAGTACAGTCTGCGTGTGCTGTAGAGTCGTAGTATTTTTTGTATATATAGAAAAGGATAAGCAAAATAGCAGCACGGACAATGTGGAAGGGGTGGTGTAGTGGTCGGACATGTGCTCCGGCAGGAAAGAGGTGAGGCGGAAGTCGAAGTGCGGGGCGACTCGCCGGACGTTCCAAATTCAGACGAGCCGAGGAACTCGGCAACGCGTTCGTGCCGGCGGAGACGAGGCAACAGTAGCGCATCCGCAATGCGCTCGCGAGCCACGACTCTTATTCTTTCTGTCTCGTTTCCATAACTGACACCGGGAGTCGAAATCCTATACGACCATGAGCTGCATGCTGAGAACCCGTAACGTGCGTCTTGCCGGCGCGATGGCGATGCGCGCGAACTTCAGCACGACCGCTGTTGTTGCCTCTGACGTTAAGCGATTGGCTGTGATCGGTGCTGGACAGATGGTGCGTTTGGAGTTTGTGATTTGCAATGGAGGTGCGTGATACTAACGGGGCGCTTTAGGGTCTCGGAATCGCGTTGGTGGCATCGTCGAAGGCGAAGGTGCCGGTTACATTGATTGATACGTCTGAGGTGTCGCTGGGCAAGGCAGTCAAGTTTTTAGGTATGTGTGGTACAATTGCATATGATGGGTGAGGTCCGCAGGGCTGATGGCGTGTTATTCTAGACAAGTTGCTGCAGAAGGATGTCGCCAAGGGCAAGATGACGGTGGAGTATTCCACGGAGGTGCGCGACCGCATCACGACGACCACACAATTCAGCGACGTCGGCGCGGCCGACTTCATCATCGAAGCCGTACCCGAGATTCCCGAGCTGAAATTCAAGATCTTCAGTCAGCTCGCGACCGAGGCCGCCGCAGACGCGGTGCTGAGCACAAACACCTCGTCGATCTCGATCACCAAGATCGCTGCCGCCGCGATCGGCGCGGAGAGCAGAGTCGTGTCGACCCATTTCATGAACCCCGTGCCCGTGCAAAAAGGTGTCGAGCTTATTACCGGCCTTCAGACCGCGCCGGAGACGTTGCAGCGCGCGATGGATTTCGTCACAGCGATGGGCAAGATCCCAAGTGTTTCTGCCGACAGCCCCGGATTCCTGGCGAACAGGATCTTGGTGCCATACCTCAACGAGGCAATTATCTGCTTGGAAACAGGGTTGGGCACAAAGGAGGATATTGATAGCATCATGAAGAACGGGTGCGCCATGCCGATGGGGCCGCTTGCACTTGCGGACTTTATTGGGCTTGATACGTGTCTCGCTATTATGCGCGTGCTGTACACGAGCACTGGAGATTCGAAGTACCGGCCGTCAGTATTGTTGACGAAGATGGTTGATGCTGGATGGCTTGGTAAGAAGAGCGGGAAGGGATTCTACGACTACTAAGCGGGCCTCTTGTTGTACATCGCTGTTCATTACGATACGAGCCATTCGATCATTGTAAATTTTACCTAGACGAATGAAGATCGAGGTGTAAAATAAGAACTTGAATCGATTAGGCGTGCGCGCGGTCGCGTGGACTGTCGACGCGAGCTTCGAGAATCTACAAACCTTAACCCGCAAAGCCATCTCCGGTTGCGAAATCCTTCTAAGCCCAACTTTCTCTGCCTCACACAACACACAGCATGATTACGAAGTACATCACGGCAGCCGTCGTCCGTTTTGATCCGTTCCAGAAGGGTATGTGTTGTGTTTTGCACCGGGGAGTCGAGGGTGTGTGTGGTAAGCTAATCACCGAGGAGCTGTAGGCAAGGCGGGACGTATATTCTTATCGCTTATCCCGCAGTCCGCGCGGAATTCGATAAAGTTGACAACGGAGGTACTGACCCCGAATTCGGCGAAGGGACCGATTATTTCCGTTACATTTCGTGAGTTTCCACAGTTCAATTGTGCTCGTCCGACTCGTCGTTTTCAATGCGATATAGAATCGTCGCACAACGACGGCGAGGATGATATGCAATTGTGGGATATCTCTGACTTTTGATTACAGGTGATGGAAGGCAGGTCGATGTCGATCCTACCAAGACTTCGATTACCGACCTCGTCGACGAACTTGATCGGCATTCGCGGCATCTGCTTCTGGAGGAGCAGATGCGTGGTTAAAATCAATACACAAGTGCATGGCGGCTAGCGATGCCGGCGGAGAAAGCGGCGGAACATGACGTCGAAGCAGACGAGTTAGGGGTTGCAGTGTATAATACCATGTATATAGAGGAAAGTATTCGCAATTCTTATGCCTGAGGGCGCTTGACAGTCTGCGCTTGCTGCAAGGATGTGGTGAATCTGCATGGTCTCTGGTGAAGGGAGAAGTATGCTAGAGCGCTGAGAATTACTTGGTACCTTCTACAGACGACCGAGCTTACACGCCGCTGATGTTCTACAGTAGCGTGTTGAATCGCTAGTATATCCCCAACATCGCCGATCGACAATGCTATCTGAGCTTGAGTGCGCAAGAGCAGCAATTACACCGCACTTCTCAGCTTGATCTTGATGACTATGCATCTCTATACACGCGCACAGCAGCTTACAAGGGGTCTGCCATACTTGATTGTAGAAATGTACTTGTGTTACGAAGTTGTAGTTCATACTAGATACGGCAAGGACCCCATGGACAAGGCGTTAAAGTCCTCAGGCAATTGAAAATTATTGACATCGTGCCGGAAATATCTGTGATGGCTGTTAGCACTACTGAGCATGATGATTGTTAAATTGTCACCCCAGCGCAGCAGAGCGACATCACTTTCTCAGACTTCCAGTAATCGAATTGCTCAACACAATACTAGATGTCACTGCTTGTAATACGTTCTCGCAAACTCTCAGAACTACTCTATGTCGTGCCTATACCTGTCGGTAATCTAATAGCTATGCCACCCAAATTCACATGGGAGTGGGCTGTCATTGCGAAGATCTGGTTGCTTGTCCTGGCATACATTGAAAGATGCTGATTAAGAGACGGATGGATCAGCGATGGGACGTCCGGGGCGGAAATAAGTATATTTGAGAGCAAGCACATCATATGCTTTGTCAGTCATTGTGTTGAGTCATTGAATATAATTATCCCTTCGAAATATATAGTCAAAGATATACCGGTCCTTGACAAGTTTGAAGACGCAATACAGTTCACGTGGGATCGTGGTCACAGTGGACAAATCAATCATCTTCTGGAAATACTTCTCCTTAGACCTTTGCAGCAAGTCGCATTTGCCTCGATAGTAGGTTGAGGTTCATATAAGAGTAATGTAGAATTCGCGAGAGCTGAGATGCGTTAGAGATTACGGATCAACGTTCAGCTGCGGTGAACTCCCAATCTCATCGTCGGATTTTAATATCGCGAAGACCGTACACCTGCATCCCGCCATCTCAGACATTACTACTGAGCAAGCCGTTGCAAGCATGCAAAAACGAAAGCCAGAGATTGATAGCGGCAGCATCGGAAATTGCGAAAATACCAATGCAGTCGCCATCGCTAAACGTGCACGCATATCGGCACCATCTACAATGACGCACTCGAATGACAGCACAGCCCTCCAGCGCTGCAGTAATGAGGCGATGTTACTTATATTTTCGTACCTTTCAAGCCCGGATTTAGCGATATGTTCACGGGTGTCGAGGAAGTTTCATTCATTCGCAAATGACGAGATTGTACACTACTCCGCCACTAAATGAGCGAGAGGTGGATAAGAATGGATGCTAACAGCTGTGATAGGTATGGAAAGGCTTGTTCTACGACACCTTCATACGCCCCCGCACGATGCGCGCGCAGCGTATATTGTCATGTGCGGGGCTGCGTAAGTTGCGGATTGAGTGGTTTAACAGGACTGCGAACACTATACCTCACCAAGTGCTCAGCAGTGCTCCATCTCTCAGTACTACCATGTCTGGCGGAGAGTGGAAGGCGCTGTTCAAGCTGCACCATAATTGGCACAAGGGTCGATGTTCAATCGGTGCGTTCGATGTTTCTCATCTTGCCTCTCATGCGGCTTCCAAGGCCGCGACAGTGCACACGAAAGCCACACCTGAAGATCTGGTAGTTCGATTTAGCGGAAAGTTGATTTTTACCGCGGACGCCGAGCACGGATTATGCGCGTGGACGAATGATGGGCATTTAGTCTCGTCTACGCCGGTACCGAAGGAGTATTGCGACGACAAAGCGATCGATGGTGAACGCAAGAGCAGGTTTCCATACGGACCGCCGTCGGCGCTTTACGTACATGCCAGCAACAACGAGCAGCGGGCTAAAGAAACTGAAAAAAATAGTGGCGAGTTGTTGACAGTTGTGGTCGGTTTCGTGCATGGCGGCTTCGCCATGTACAGCATGAGCACACAAGGCACTGATTTCAAGCTATTGCACATCCAACGGCCGCGGGCGTACTGCGAGCATCAGGATCTCGATCCAATAACATCAATTGTATCAGAACACCCATTCGTCGTGACGTTATCGCGTCTCAACCGGGTGGAAATTTACAAATTCGACGCAGATGCCGCGGAGATAGCGAGTTTGATATACACGATTAGGTCGCATAATATCACCGGCCCCACGACGTTATCTTTACGCCGGGCTCGAAGTACGAATGTTGTGTACGCGACTATAGCCTACACACATACATGTATTTCATCGGGATGGACTGTTGCGGTGCAGGAAATCAAGCTCGATGACACGAGTGATAATATTGTGAGCCTGCGTGCTGCTTCTTCTCTTCCCAGCTCGTCAAGTCCCGCGTCTAAGCGCAAGACTCGATTCGACTATAATCATATCCTCTGGCCATCCTTCTCGATGCCGACTTCACTCTCCTACGCGCACCCGTTCTTATTGACCTCGCACGCCGACAACACGCTGGCCGTGTACCACGTACGCAGCACCGCAAGCGAGCTATCGATAGGGCCGGGGTGTAGGTTATGGGGACATACGTCCGCGGTTGCGAACGTGGAGGTGCAGGATCGGGGGAGAGCAGTGAGTATATCGCAGAGCGGAAGAGAGATGCGCGTGTGGGATCTCGAAGCAGCGGCTATCGAGGACGTTAACAAGACGCAACACGCAATGGAGAGTGTGAGAGTTGTGATAGATAATTATAAGGATATAGACGACGAGGGAAGGGTTGGAAAGTTTCTTGGCTTCGATGAGGAAAAAGTTGTGGTTGAGCAGCAACGACAACGGAGTAGAATGGTCATGGTGTACGATTTTACTTAATATAGTGACAACTGTTTACACATCAAAAGCCTTCTGGTGCTTCCTCTGGTTCCAACTCAACGTAGTACTCAGGCTTTCAAACCAGTCACTCCCAAGTTTGCGGTTCTGGATCATCGGGAACGGAAACCGCGACGCGCTGATTGTAATGTAATCGCCTTGGAAAAGCTCAACCCTGTCTTTACCGTCGAAGCTGCACCACGCGGATGTGCGCGCGTCGTAAGGCACGCCGATGCGGAGAACGACGTTGTCAGGCACGATAAGTGGACGGAAGGAAAGCGAATGTGCGCAAATCGGGGAGAGGAGCATGCCAGGGATATCCGGGTGCACGAGCGAGCCACCAGCGGAGAGAGAATACGCGGTAGAGCCAGTGGGTGTAGCGATGACAAGACCGTCAGCCTCGATTGTCGTGATGTGCTCGTCGTCGACGTATAACTCAGCGGTGCACATTGTCCCATTGGGCCCGCGATCGACCACGATGTCGTTCAGAATGGAGTACGTACTCAATGGCTCGTGGGATACGTCGGTTTCGACCATGTCCAGCAGCTCGCGCGAGAGGTCACGATAGATCATGCGCTTTGTGTCGCTTTCCTGATCGGGTTGTTTCCGGGACTTCATGACCGTACATTCGAATCGCATTCGCAGCGAGACCACGACGCCTTCGGTGAGCAGCTTGCGCATAATCTTGTCGTGCTTTGTGTACTCGAATTTTGTAAGGAAACCGAGGCTGCCGAGGTTAAAGCTGAGCACCGGGGGAACAATGCGTTGGAAGAGGCGGCTTGTGTATAGAACCGTGCCGTCGCCGCCGAGCTGCAAGGTTAGCAAGGACTAGAGAAGGCGTAAGAAAGATAGCATACCGTGACTACAAGATCGAACATCTGAGGATGCTCCTTACACAGATCCGGACTCCACCAACGCAATCTATCCTGTCGAGACTCATGCGCCTTCATCAAACCTTCAAAATCGAAATCCTCGTTATCCTTGAGCACCTCCTCCACATAGACTGTGTACTGCTTATGTCCCTCATGGTACGCAAGCAACCATTCGACAAACTGCTTTGTGTACGCAACAGTTTCACGGTCCCAGAGCTTTGTAACGATGACGATTTTGCGCACTCGCATTTTGATGCGCAGAGTGCCAAGGTACTTGCTGAGGTCACGCACGGAGAATGCGATTTCACCCAGCTGTTGTTTTGTGAGATGCCGTGAGAAGCCAGCATTAGGAAGGAGCTCGTGGAGGGAAGTAGGTCTGAGGCCAGCAGCTGTGGAGATGGCGGATTTCTGGTGTTGGGGATGCATGAAGAACTCTGGAGGCGGCGAGAGCGAGTTGCGACGGCGTATACCTGGAGCCGGCAGAGCGTGGCCTTGCGATGTCGACGACGATGACGGAAGCATGTCGACGGAGGAAACATATCCTGCTTCCTCATCTTCATCACCTCCCACGCTGTGTTCAAAGCTTACAGCGCCGTCAGCCAACCCGGCAGACCCCCCTGTCTCGAGCGATCCCGCACCTCCGAGCAGATCAATACTGCGTCTGCGCGTCTCGCGCTCGGTGTCCAACAAAGCGTGTAGCAAACATCCCCCATTATGCATCTTAAATCCAGCGTATCCGTAACCTCCACCGCCGCCTCCTGCACCAATGACGCTGCCGTTTCTGTTGATCATCGACGCCCGCCGGCGTCGTGAAGTCATGCGGTGTCTTGGATCGACGAGCACTTCGAAGCCGCCTTGGTTGTCAGAAGAGTCTTCGTCGTCGGAGCAGATGGTTTTTGGGTGGAATGGAGATACTCCGGCGGCGGCGGAACGGGAACAGGAGGGGCTTTGAGCGCGCATAGCTGCTGGGGATGAGGCAGGAAGTACCGATGCAGGCGATAGCACGTGTGGAGGGGGTAGCGAATGCGGACTTGCGTCGCGCATTGGTGGAGATGAAACGACCATATTAGCGGCGTAGTAGAAAGCTCCGCGGAAGTAGCGGAAGGGTGGTGTGTGAGGCTAGCGAGGATATCGCGGATCTGATGATGAGCGCGGCGGTTACCGACTCAATTAGCGGGGCTACATTCTCCCAACTGTGATGTCACTATTTTCAGGGGCCAAGTTTTTTCAGCTCAACGTTGTTGGCCTCGTCGCGAGTTCGAACTTCAATAATTACCCCGATACCCAACGTCCCAAATCGGCGCCAGCTGCCGTTCCGTGACCTCATGGTGATTGAGGAGCTTTTACATGATATTAGGCTAATACTGACGAGCGTCATGACCTCGACAATGCGGCAGTAGTCTAGGCAAAGCGAGTGTCCTGGAGAGTCACAATTCGGAGGGTACATGCGTTCCAAATCCGCGGACCCGTTTCCTACGCAATCGAAAATAGAGCAATTATCGTCTCCGCATACCTTCTTGAAGCATCAGTTTCTGCACTTTCCAGTCATATTGCACATGCGTCCGCGCTGATAGGATTCGTCAACGGATTCCTCGATTCTCGCCAGAACTTATAAAACCCCGGCACGTTACACTTACTGGCATTCAAGTCTTGCAAGTCGGTATTCCGACTACGTTGTAGAACTTTGACAAGCGTGTACACGCCAGAATTTGCCACAGTTGGATATGGTCGGCGTGACGCGCGATATATGCATTACAGTGGATCCGTGAGTGATCTTGGATGCCCCAGATACTGTGCCAGCGTTAGGCATACTCACTTGTTCAGGTCGGGCGCATAAGCGTGTTTAGGAGGTCGTCAAGATGTATAAGGTGGGCAGCCGCTTGATGGGAGGAAGAATATACGAGAACGACATGAATGACGTGCACGTTGAGTACAGCGACAGCAAGGGCGCTGCCAGCGACTTGTTGGAACCACGAGACACCCAGTTCCGCAAGCCGCTGTTTAAGTCCCAAAATTCCAAATTACATACGTGACAACATCGCGCGCATATGTCCTGCACTACAAGGCATGAGCCGGTCCGTGATGCACGTGATGCACTGACATGGCCTACACTTCACGATCAAGGGGAAGAACTGGCGCCGAACAAAAACTGTCATGACTCTGTTCAACAGTGACACAAAAATCGACGAGCTCGTCCTCGTGCTCAAGTTAAGAGGCATGTCATATTCCGTATGCCGGCAACATTTGCGAGTATATTCTACCTGAAAAGTGCGCTAGAAATGGTTTACCTCGGATTTGGCTGTGTTCGCGCGGTCGCGGTCGGACGGCTCAGGCAATCAATGTACAGGTTGTAGCGGGACGCGTACGAGAACGTGCAGGAGTTGACATATGTGAGTGCCACCCAGTTGACAGGACCTGTCATTCATAAGGATGCTCGGGATGCCCGAACTGTGTGTCAGAATGCTCGACAGACTGTCCTGCACGCTCATAATTCCTCCGGCGACGACGACAAAGACTTCTCTGACGGAGACCCGGATCGCAGATCTACGGGCACGTACGTGAAGCAGAACTAGATTTTCTTGCCGCCGGTGTTTTAGGGCTAATAGTAGATATTAACTGATTCTTCAAATCCTCGGCAGACAATCAACGTACATACATGATGCTGCATGCTCATGAGCTGGAGTATGCTTCTGCTCCGCTTGAACTTGCACGCCTCTTGTCCCTTCATAGAGTCCGATGCCTGGGAGTTGACCGCCGCCGCTTGGCTATCCCTTTGCCAAGCAATTATTCCTGATACTCTTGTGATCCATGAGGGTCCTGGATGTAGAACGGCTCAGTCCAGCTGTAATTCTGCACAGCCCAAGAGATTTTTCTCCCAGCAGTGACGTCAGTTAGTAGATGGAACTCTATTTCCAGGGGCCTGAAGAATTCTCGACACGATGCAGGTGGCATCGTGGGTTCACAGTGAGCCCGGCACAAATGTCACGTCATCCGCGCCAGCTCCCGTACCGCGACCTCGCGGAGCTAGAGGAGCTATATGCGTGGTTATATCCCGATTTTGATGAGCTCTCCTACCCCGATGCTGCAGCCGTGACCGAGGCGGAGTGCGCGGCCTGGCGCAACGCACTCCGGAGGGTGCACGCATACCAAATCCGCGGACATGTTCCGTACGCTATTGAAGCGAGCGCTGCACTTATATCCGCATGTCTTATTGATGCATCTTCAATTTCCGCGCTTTCTCGCCGACTCGCGTATGCCTCTGCTCTAGTCCGTTTCGTCAATGGGTTCCTTGACGCCCACCAAAAGTCGCAATACGCCCGTGCGCTGCATTTACTCGCACTGCAGGTAGGCATGCCAACTTCGTTTGTGGAATTGCGACACGCGTGCACGCACGAAAATCTACCACGGCTGGATGTTCTTGAACGTGGCGCGCGGGATGCGTTACAGTGGATTCGTGAGCGCTATTGGATACCCGAGCTACAGCGTTTAAGAGAAGCGCGGTTACTTGATCCCACCAAGTTCATTACCAGGGTCGAGGAGCTTGTGAAGGCGTATAAGACGGGAAGGAAGTTTGCTGCTCGCGAGAATAATGACGGAGACGGTGAGGGTGAAGGACGTCGCGAGTACAGTGATAACAGCGAAGTATGTGACGAGAACAGCGATAGCGAAGAGGGCAGCTCTACTGCCCGCGGGAAAGTCTGGGATGATGATCATCTTGATGCGCCGCTGTTCAAGTCGACGAACACAGCACCAATCCCCCGCGCATACTGGCGCGCGCTACGGGAGCTTGTGAGTCTCGCAAAGCTACATCCTGATCTCTGCGAAACAGTTGGCATCGAGGAGCTATGGCGATCGCGTCAGAAATTCCAAATGCGGGCAGTCGACAGTGTCGCATGCCTCTCGCCCGCACTCCAACGTATGGGCCGGTCCGCCGTGCACGCGATGCTCCGCAGGTGCTTACACGTCATCAGCGATGCGCAGCACAACAGCCGGAGCAAGCGTTTGCACGCACTCAAATTCAACGGAGAAAAGCACTTTGAAGATCTTCCCCTTGCGAAGGCGTGGACGCGGCATATTATATTCCACATTCGCTCACCACATACGAGCCATTTGTACATCCCGTCGCAGGACTGTGATGCAAACGGGGCGTCGCCCGGCTTTCAGTTTGTGTTTTCCCAGTTTGCCAAGGATTGTGTCGCGGCCGGACAACCGTCATATCCAGTGTACAGGCTATTGGAGCGTGCGTTTTATAACGTAAAGGAGTTGTCAACTACATATGACGATAGGAAGTCGGAGTACTCAAGCAGCTTGCCGAAGCCTCCGAGAGATTTACCGCAATTTGGGCCAAAGTACCCACGAGACTCCACTGAGGGGCTGGAAGAGGAGCGCGACGAGCTTGAAGATCTGGTGTTTGTCAACACGTATAGGTCGCAAGTTGAACTGCTTAATTCCGGCTGGCTCCTGCCGATGGTGAATACCCCACAAGTGCTGCAGAGCATATCCACTGAATCGGCGTCTATGCAGGATGTTGAGGACATGCGGGAGCCTCCGCCTGCTCCTTCTGCGGTTGCGCATGCGCCTCGTGTGACCTCGTGGGATACACTCTCCGGCGAGTGGACGCCGCGGCCGTTTGGGTATCTCGTTGCAAAGTAGTTATTCACAATATTTAATTCATCAGCTATTTTACAGCAGCAAGTCTATGTATCTCTCACTATGGCTCCCAAAATCACATGCACATTAAAAAAAAGCAGAGCTATGCCGATTAATTCTTTGGCTCCTCGGACGATTCTTCCTTTGCCACCTCCTTAAGCGAGATCTCGCTGAGCTTGCACTGCCAGCCCGAGGAACCCTGGTCGAGCAGCGGCAGCGATGCGCCAAGACACCAGCCGAGTTCGTTACCCTTAAGCTTCTTTGCGATCTTAACCTCGCGCTCAAGCGGGATGTCGTAGCCCATGTGCAGGATCGACGTCATGAAGTTGAGGTCGAGGCACCACTCGGGTCTGTCGCTGAGCTCGTCGATCGCGCCGGGGATAGACGCGAAAGAGTCCCACCCAGGTGTACCCTTGCATACCTTAGCCGTCAGCTCGCGGAGCTCGGCGAGGGAGAAGGAGTGCGGCATGCCAAGAGGATAGGTGCGATCGTAGAAGTAGGAAAAGATGTAGATGTCCTCGCGCGAGAAGGTGCGCGAGAGCGACGGCTGGTGCACGCCGTTGAAGCTGCACGGTGGCACAGCGCACTCCTCGTCCTTCATAAGGATCTGCTCCGTCAGGAAACGGCACTGTACGGCGGACGGCTCGCTGGGACCAGTCATATTGACGACATAGGTTTTATCGTCAAGCACAATTTCGACCTCACGACGCATGTTCGGCGGCAGGCAGGGAGATACGATCGTCGACGGGTTCTTCTGCTCCGGATTCATCTCCAGTGTGCTCTTGAGCACCGCGGCATGCACTTTCTTGCGCGCCTCCATGAGACCGTAACCGAGATGCGAGTGCTGGTAGAGCGTAAAATGACGCCCGCCGAACTGCAGATCGTATTTGTGGTCGCCGGAGGTCATCTGCTCGGGTACGCCAGCGGCAGACACCGGGAAAGTAGGCTCGAACACGATCTGTGTCGAGCCGCCACCGAGATCAAACACAGCAGCGGTAGGCAGGTCCTCGGCACTGCCGATGTTGCCCAGCAAGAAGTTAGTCGTGATCCAAGCATATACGCCTTCGTCCTTGCCGTCCATGATGGAGATGCCATCGCCGGCTACGACCGGGAAGGGATAGTCCTCCTCGAGATGCGCACGGACAGCCTTCAAGATTGTCTCACTCTTCTCATCGCCGAGAATACGCAGACCAGCGGTGGCCTTGACCGCGACGGGGGTGCATCCCTTGAGCTCCTCGGGCACCTCCTTCATCGCGACGGCGAGCAGCGAATCGAGCGACTTTGCCGCACCGACGGGCTCGTCGGGGTAGCTCGACAAACCCGGTCTAGTCATTTCAAACACCTCGCGTACGAGCTCGGGTGAAGAGTTGCAGTTGCTGAACTCGTACACGTGGATGCGCGAGCCAGTGGAGCCGGCGTCGATCATAAGCACGTACTGCGTGACGGGCTTAAGGCCGTCGTGCGACTTGGTGCAGCTGCCGATGCTCCCTGCTTCATTGTCGGTACCGCTGACAACATCCTCTATCTCGGTGGTGACAGGCGCCACGGCCGCGATTTCCGAGACGGGGGTAGGCGTAGGCTCGACCACGACCGGGGCAGCGGTAGTGGTGACAACCGATGCAATCTCAGCCGCAGCAGCGGGCGGCGCCTCAATCGCGGCAACGGGCTTCTCAGAGCCGACCTCGGACAGGCCACCGCTGGGGGGTTGTGACGGTGCTGCGCCGGTGAGCAGGAAGACGAGCACGCCGAGGAGCACCAGGCCCGCAAGCACAGCCTTTCCCAGCCGTGAGCGCGCGGCCTGCATGATCGAAACCGATGCGCCTTTAGGGTGCGCCATGGCGCCCTTATCAAGCAAGCCGCCACTGCCGCTGCCACTGTAGAGGGGTGAATCGGGCTCGCGCGCGTCGGGAGTCCCAGAGCGAAAGGAGAGGAGAGAAAAGAGAGTGGGCCGACGGCGGAATGCTGCGCCAGGATCGGGCTGGATGGAGGCCATGGCGGAGGAGCGCGCGGCGCGGGGCGACAGTGTGAAGTGGGAATTAGGGGTGGTGAAGGTGGGGCGTTTGAGAGAGTGACGAGACTTTTGAAGTCGCGTCGCGCAGCGCTGCAGCCGTGCGGCTCACATATGCCCTAGCCCTGAGTTGCCTATTCGGTGTATTCCCTGTTCTGTCTACGGCCGCGCCAGAAGCTGCATCACCTCGTCACACAACCTGCGGTCAGCGACTGCTGCGCCCATCTTCCCCTTTACAGCGTCGTACGCGTTCAGGCTCCCGCAGATCTCCTGCACCTCCGCAGCCGCGTCCGCAGGAGCACCGTAGAGCATGAACCCCAGTGCCGTGAGAAGCCGGCTCAGCGTCGGGCCGGACTCGGTCTCCCGGCTGATGCCTTCAATCAGTGCCACTACGAGTTCAATCCCTACATCGGTACCTAGAAGTGCCTCCTTGCCCGTCTCAGTGCGTACGCGCTGCGCGTAGGCTGCGATGTTGAATGCGAGCGACGACGCGGCTATCCGTACGTTCGAGTGTGCGTCCAGCAGCGAATTCGTCGCGAGCTGCGCAAGATCTGAACCCATCTCTGCCACCAAATGCGGCACAAACAAGTGATTCGGAAACAAATTGCACATGAGTTGTAGCGTCACGAGACGCACCTGATACGGCTTGCTGTCGTCAGCGGTGAACTGGATAATCGCACGCACGGTCTTCCACTCCGGCTCCTCCGCAAACCACGAGGTCACGCGCACGTCCAATACCGCGACGCGTAGTAAGTCAATCACCGGGAACAATTCGTCGCCACTAGTCGTGTTCGTCTTGAGTAGCTTCTGCACAAACAGCGCGAACGTGTGCAAGTCCGGAATCGCGGCTTCGCGCGGGCCGTGCAACTCCCGCTCTTTGATAAACGCCGCAAGCCGCGTCAAACTTATATCCGTAATCCCTGCACTGCTCAATTTGGCGAGAATCTTGTCTATCGGTGGCACGCGCTCGTACATGATGGACCGCGTCGATGTCCCGGTCAGCGTCGGTAGCGACAGCAGCTTATGGGGGTGTGGCGGGTATGCGATCTGTAACAGCGTGTTGACATTACTTTCCAGTGTAGGCGGCGACGCCCCTTTCCATTCCTCGAACTTATCCCCCTTGATAAACGTCATGAATGTCGGTGTTGCGGATATGTGCCAGCGCGTGGCGACGTCATACGCAAAATTGATGTCAACCTTCACGAACGCGCATTTGTCGCCGTATGTAGCCGCTAGTTCGTCATATTTGGGGTATGCGATCTTGCATGGTGCGCATGTTGACGATGTGAAGAAGACGATGGCGCATAGTTTGGATTTGACGCCTGTCTCGACTTGCAACGCGGAGGTGGCGTGGATGACGGCATGTGCTGTAGGCGTAGAAGCTGCGAATGGGGCCGGCGCGGGTGTTCGTCGTGGCGGTTGCTGCTGCGGCATCGATGGCACTGTGGTGATTGGCCGCAATGATTGCTCAATCATCGGCTTCAACATCCGCCCGAACGGCGTACTCAGTACCTCCTGCGGTAGCCCGGAGATTCTCTTCGGAATATCTCTGCCCACCAAAAACTGACACAAGTCCTGCGAGAAGTTATTGCAGTTGTGCATAAATAAATCGTACTTCTCCGCGGTGTATATCTCCTTCAGCGAGTCGATGTACTCCAGCACGACTTCCTCAGGCAACGCCGTCTCGCCCATGTCGACGACCTCCAAGGGTTGTCCGTGGTGCGTCTGACCTGGGACCGAGGTCTGCACGCCAGCACCATAGTAGTACTCCGTGCCGTTGTAGATCACGCTCGTGTGCCACACGCCATCGATCTGGGTGCCCAGGAACTGCATCGACATCGACTTTGCAAGGCCGCGGGAGAGGTCGTACACATAGAGCTGGATAGGGTAAGCAGTCATTGTACGTGCGATAGAAATAAGAGAAGGCAGTAGAAGTGGCGCTCTATGGTCTATATATGCGACCGCAGCACGGCTGAGAATACTCCTAGAAGTGCTGATGGCAAATGAAGTTATCGGCGTACGCGTCGTCGATTTCCACGAGCATCTCCCACTTTAAAGTTTCCTCTGGGACTCAGCCGTGCATCACAACTCACGGCTCACAGCCGCATGACACGTGACCCGTTCGGCGACGCGTCCCTCTCGACTCTCGACATGAATACAAGTGCTCTTCGTCTAAAGTGGACATGAAAACTGTTGCTATCAGAGATAGGCATGTTCATAGTAACCTTTGTCTGTGTCCGGTACGTGGAATATTACGGAGTTGCTGTTTGTAGCGGTTACTCCACAGTTCTCCGTTCGGAGCGTCCCAGCGCCAAGTATCCCATTCATCTGCCGCGCCAATTGCCAGAACTCAAGACTTCCAAAACAAATCCACTTATACCGTTGTTTGATGTTGCTTCTTGAATTCCAGGATCGCTTTCAAAAATGCTTATCAAACCGTCCCCCACGTCACGATCCGCAGCCCGCCGGGTGTTGGACTGATCAAGATTAGCGCCGGGGAGGTTCGTGCGCGGCCATCGGCCCTAGCTCTAGGGCCAGCCAGCCAGTTTTCAACTCTCTTTGATTCTTGCAAACTACACAAAACACGCGTCGAGTGCTATGGATCACGGCGGCGTATACATGATAACCGCACCAGTCTGACGAACACACGGCAATGATAAACGAGAAGGCCAAACAAGTATACTCAGCCAGGGACGAATTCAACGTGATCGCCCCGCGATTGCCTTATAATCTGAACCCGAGCTACGGAAGTTTCGACGACATGGAGACCCCAGACGAGGTCTATACCGCTGCAGATGTGGAGAAGAACAATACCACGACTACGTTCGACAATGATGATGATGGACTCGACACCGCCGGCGAGGTAGAGCCTCCAGCGGCAATGGTGTATCCGGACGGCGGACGGCAGGCGTGGATGACGGTAGTCGGCGCGTTTTGTGCGCAGTTTTGCTCGTTCGGGTGGATTAACACGTTTGGCATTTTTCAGACGTATTATTTAACTCATCAGCTGGAGGGATACTCACCCACTGCGGTATCGTGGATTTCGTCGCTGCAGTCGTCCATCATGTTCGCTGGATGTCTTGTGAGTTTACACATACGATGATGCTAGGATAGTGCTAACAGCTGTAGATCGTTGGACAGCTCTTTGACTCATTTGGGCCACGATATCTGCTTTTTGTCGGCACTATCGTGCAAGTCCTTGGCATCATGATGACCTCAATCAGCACCACCTACGGTCCTATTCTCGTGTACGCCTTCCCCCTCCCCCTTGTCACCTTTCTCTAACGCATGCAGCTGCCATGGCATCATCGCTCCCCTTGGCGCCGCCTGCGTGTTTAACGTGGCCGTCGGCTCCGTCTCCTCGTGGTTCAAACAACGTCGCGCGCTTGCGCTAGGCATCATGTCCAGCGGCTCTAGCGTCGGCGGAATAATATATCCGTTCCTGATTCGTCATCTCAGCGTCGAGACGACTTTCGGCTGGCTCATGCGTGCCTGCGGGTTTCTGATTCTTGGGTTGCTGATCGTGGCCAATTTGACAATCACCTCGAATGTGAAACCGCGGGGTCACTTGATTCCCTTGTATCCGAGAGACTTATGGCGACAATTCAAAGACGTCAATTTCACCCTTATCGCAATTGCCTTCTCTCTTGGCTTTGTTGGCTTTACTCTTCCGTTCACATACATCGTGTCCAGCGCTGAGTTCCATGGCGTGGACTCCGGCCTTGCGACGTACCTCGTCTCAATGCTCAACGGTGCGAGCATCCTCGGGCGCATCATCCCCGCTGCGCTTGCGGACCGTGTGGGACAATACAACATGAACAGTATCGGCATCTTTCTCGCAGGGGCTGTGACCGTGGCAGTCTGGATCCCTGCGCGCAACACGGCGGGGAACATCGCGTACGCGGTGTTGTACGGTTTCTTCTCCGGCACATTCGTCGCACTGATCCCTGCATGCACCGCGAAGATCAGTCAAATCCACGAGATCGGCATGCGTGTCGGCCTCATGTTTGCCTGTCTCGCGCTCGCGAATCTTGCCGGTGTGCCGATTGGCGGTGCAATACTGGGGGACGCGACGGTGGAGAGCAGGTGGATGGGCATGATGGCGTTTGCGGGTGCTTTTTTGATACTTGGTGGGCTCGTGAATTGGATTGCGCGTGTGAAGTTGGTCGGGCCATCGCTTACGGCTGTTTGCTAGGGGAGTACTATAGAAGTGATATATAGATGTTGGTATGGACTTGATGAAATTGGATGGAAATAGATTCTTAGGGATGAAAAATTTTGATTATGTTACAGTGCACAGGCGATCATTTTACTCGTTTCATGAACGATTTTCAAGTCTACTTTAACGGCGGCAACAAGTTCCTGCTTGCAGTTCGCGCCTGTTGGAGCAACACCGCGTCCATGAGTACCAGCGCAGCCATAGCCTCGACAATCGGCACCGCCCGCGGTGTAACATTCGGATCATGACGACCCTTTGCCGCAAGGGTGCCATCAGTACCATCGTACGTCGCCGTCTTCTGCTCCTGGGAGATGGTGGCAGGCGGCTTGAACGCAACACTAAAGTAGATGTTTTCTCCGTTCGTGATGCCGCCCTGGATGCCGCCGGAGTTGTTCGTCTTGGTGCGGAATTTTCCGGTGGCGGGGTCTTTATAGAACGGATCATTGTGCTGCGATCCCGGGATGGTGGTGCCGACGAAGCCAGAGCCAATTTCAAAGCCCTTGGTGGCGGGGATAGAGAGCATCGCATGCGCGAGCTCGGCTTCGAATTTGTCAAACACGGGTTCGCCGAGACCGATGGGGACATTGCGAATCACGCATGTCACGACACCGCCGATGGAATCGTTCTCGGCTTTGTATTTCTGCACGAGAGCTTCCATGTCGGCTGCCTTCTCGCTTACGGGGCAGCGCATAGGCGCGGACTCGTCGACATCTGCCCGCGTGATGGTGTCGAGAAGCTCCAAAAACTCGGGGGAGTGGCGGTCGAGTGCGATGTGCCCGACTCCAGAGACGAACGCGACAATTTCGACGCCGTATGCTTCGGAAAGGTACTTCTCCGCGATAGCTCCACCGGCAACACGGCCAATCGTCTCACGCGCTGAGGACCGGCCCCCACCGCTCGACGCCTTGACGCCGTACTTAGCGAGGTACGTGTAATCCGCGTGCGACGGGCGAGGGTACAAGTCCATTTCTGAGTAGTCATGCGGCCGCTGGTCCTCATTCGCGACGAGCATGCCGATGGGTGTGCCGAGGGTCACGCCAAACTCGGTACCAGACTGGATCTTGACTAGATCTTTCTCGTTGCGCGGGGTAGTGAGCTTGGATTGGCCTGGGCGACGGCGCGAGAGCTGTGTCTGGATGTCGGGCTCGGTGAGGCGCATGCCAGGCGGGCAGCCGTCGACGATGCAGCCGACGGACTTGCAGTGCGACTCGCCATACGTCGTGACGCCTGACTAGTTAGCATCTTCCACTTCCGGTCAAAGTAGCACGGCTTTCTTACGGAAGATCTTGCCGAAGGTGGACATTGGTGCTGGGTCGTTGTGGGTGCAAAAGTCAGCTCACGACGAAATCTTTCGCAGACGGTCTGAACTCTGTTTAGGTTACTCACTCGCGCAACCTCCCTTCTTATCCCCGTCCACTCTCCGCACTTCGTATTCCATACTCTTACCATGCCCGGGTGCCATTCATATCTCTATTCGCATCTGTTTACCTTATTCTCTCTGTGTAAATACTCGCTATTGCGGGGGAGTTGCGCTGGTGTGATGTAAACTCAAACCCACCCTGACTTCCGCGCCGCCATCTCGCATCCCCCGTTCACAGTACTACACGTATCTAGCCACACATCACAGTACACCATCACAATGGCAACCGCAGCACACCCGCCGTTCAAAAACATATACCACCTCCGCCGCGTCGCTGAGGCGTCGCAGAAGCCGTGCGTCGTATGCTACAAACCGACCTCTGTCGTGCTAGTCTCCGAGGATGGCAAAGTGCGTACGGCCCCAGCCACTCCCTGCAACACCCACTAACCGCGTGTGTCTTTAGAATGACTTCTTCTACGTATGCCAGACACATCTAGCCGACCGCGGTTTTGCGTCGCCTGTGGTTAATGCGGCGGCTGAAGCTGCCAAGCGGCGACAGGAAGAACTCGAGAAGGAGATGGAACTCGTCAAGAAGGAATGGGAGAAGCGGCAGAAAACCAAGAAAAGCGACCGTGATGCCAAAGCCAAAGAACGCCGGAATAATAAAGACAACGACAAAAAGGCAGAGCAAGAAGAGCTCGATGCGCAGAAAACCGAGGATCGGAGAGATAAAGGCGAACATCGGGAGCAACTGCGCAAGCTCGAGGAGCAGAAAGAAGAGGCCAAGACAAAAGCTGAGCAGGAGCAGCGGGTGTTTCATCTGAATAAGGATATCTATGGGATGCGGGTGAATAATTGGCGAAATATTCAGCGCTCGAAGCGGACGGCGGAGCTGTTGCGGAAGCCGGGGGGCTTACCATCTGTTCCGATGCGTAGTCCAGGAGACGGCTCAAACGACACTCCTACAGCACCAGCATCCCCATAGACTATAATACAGTTTCATTTTCTATCATGCATCCGCATCACGCTTTTGACGCAAATATCCGCACCTCATCAACGCGTCCCCTTTGCACCGAAATACCCGGGGTAACCCACTCCCCGCACGTACACTGCATACCCTGCCATCGATAACTCCCGATCTTGGTATTACACTTTGGACAATCAAACTTGCCCTCCAACTCGCCCTTTTCGAGCTCGGGCTTCATCCACCGCACGGGATCGAGGAAGTAATGGTTACACCCCTGCTGCAGCACCGAGACCATACCTGGTCCGATCTTTGTGCTCCGGAGGAGTTGCTGGGAGGACGAGGTGGGCCGCGGCGAGTGTGGTATTATAGCCGCGCCAGTTGATAACGGGCATCGGCACTTTTTACACCGCAGCTCAATCGCAGTCGCAATCCCTCGCTCCGCTCTGTCTGGCGCATACACAACCCTCGGCGCGGCACCCGCTGCCGTTGCGATCTCTGCATCCTTACGTAGCTTCCATCGTCGATAATTCGGAAGCGCCTCAGAGACCACGAGACCATCGTTGTAATACACGTCCAATTGCTCAAGGAACGACGGATTCGGCGACGCGCGCTCGCGGCCTTGTTGTACGATCGCGAGCGCCTCGGGGGCGGTTAGCTGCCGTGTTTTCATGATGTAGGAGGTTACTATCGTCGCGCTTCGCGAGATGCCCGCGACGCTGCGGTTCGTCAGTACTTCCTCTCTGCATCCCAGTCCTCTCACAAACCCACCAATGCACCAAAACCGCGCCACCGCTTTCCAAGCCACTGCGTATAAACTCATGACACTTGTCGAAATGCTTCAATATGTCCTCATCCTCGTCGTCCTGCAGCTGCACGTGCATATGCGTAAAGCCCTCTGCGAGCTTGGGCTCAATGTCGTCTTGTAACACAGACAGGATGTGTGTAATCCCGGCGTCTTGCAGAGATTGTCGCCCCCGTAGGGCAAATAAGGAGCCGAGGTAGATTGTTGTATCGGGGATTTTGTGCATCGCCATCGTTTCGTGTGTGTACGGGATCCGGTGCCGCAGAGATCATGCGGGGTGGGAGAATTCAGGACGCGAGGGCGAAATTAGGGTTTAAACTGATTTCTCAAGATGAATTTGCGATTTAAAACCAGACCACCGCTAACCAAAACGTACTCCTCAGCCTCTAACCAATCATTTCTCATTTTCCTCATGCACCAACCACCTTGCCTGCGAGGACACAGATTTTACCGACTTCATCCGCGCAGGCTGGTCGAGGTCTTCGACGCTCGGCGACTTCGATATTGCGGTTCTGAACGAAGCCCGGTCGCCGACGGTTGAATCGTCTTCGTACCCAGCAACGCCCTCGTCGTCTTGGTCGTCCGGGTTTGTAATCCGTAGTTGGCCGCGCCGACGTGTGCTGATCAACACATGCACGTCGCGGTCTTTGAAGTAGTTGTCGAGGTTATCATCCCCATTCTCATCGACAAATGTGCCACTGCTCATTCTGTTCTCGTTCAACGTGGTGATACCTAGTCCCGTGTACGCTCCTGACCGAACGCGTTGGTGTCCACTACTCCGTCGTCGGAACCCTATCATCGAGCCTCCTGTTAGCGTTGATGTGCGAGTAGGTCCGCCAGATGACGACACGCGCAACGACGAGCGCACGCTTTTGATGCTGTTCCTGGTGCTTATTCCACCGAACAACTTCTTCCTCGAAGACACGGATGTCATGCTGTTATTATCGCTGATATCTTGCAATGGTTCAGATACCGCGGAATAACTTGATATCCGCGCGTGGCTGAGCGAATCGCTGTGCCGAGTTTTTGGTGCGGTTCCACTGTAGACGGATGCCGGGGGCGTTACGAGGACGTCGGAAGTCGGGTCCTCGGTCGCGACGTTGGAATACTTCTTGAGCCAAGTACGTCGTTTCTCCTCCCATGTAGTGACGCTCGCGGTATCGTCGAGCCCATCGGAGATGGGTTGCTCGTCAAAGCGTTCGGGGAGAAAGACGCCTTCAGAGGAGTCCGGGCTCAGTGAGCCGATTGGTCGTCGACGGCGGCGCTTTTCCCTGGCTCGGATGTAGAAAAAGCGGAGTACGATGAGGAGTAAAATGCCGGCGACGACCGAGGTTGTGGATATGGCGGCGATAGATCCTTTTGATAACGAGCTGTGTGCGACAGAGTCTGAATCGTGCGCTTCGTTGCTTGCACGCTTTGCCGCGAGAGCTAGCTGAAGAGCTGTCGTCAGCGTCTGCTGTGTGTACGTCTCTGTGTAGGTCCAGGTGGTAGTGTTGAGCAATACTAATTGTCGCGAAGTGGTATTTGTTAAGCCGAGCAGGATATTTCCCGGCAACATCACCGCGCCAATGAGGTCAGGATAGTCTCCTGACATAGACGGCTCGGCCCACGTCCACTCCGATCCTTCGCCGATTGTCAGTTTGAGTAACGCGGGATCAGCAGCGCGCCCGTCGACGGAGCCGCCGCTGATCACAGCGGCGGTGCCGAGATCGTTGACTACGGCAATTGCTCCGGTACGACTGTCTATTGTGGTGTCACTGTCAACGCCGGCGGTTTTGTAGGTCCATGAATCATCTTCCCACACCGCGATCTGCGTCATGCCTACCCATCCCGCGGCCGCGACGCCGCCAATGAGAATGGAGGAGCCGTTGGTCGAGACAGATGTGGAGTTGCAAAGTGCGATCGGCGGGTTCGTGTTTGCCGGGTCTGTGAACTGTGATGTTGAGTAGTCGAATGCTGTGAGGTCGTTGTAGAATGTGGACGAGCTGGAGTTTGAAAAGTGGCACGCGCCGCCGAAGACGTATATTAAGGAGCCGGCCGTTTCGTCGGTAAATATGACGGAGCCTACGTGATACAATGGGGTATATGAGGACGACACGTTGAGCGTGCTCCAGGAATCGACGTCGGTGTCGTACCGTGCGACCTTGAGGTCTGACCCGCAATAGCCGTGGAAGGCGTAGATATTTCCGTCGCCTCCAAGCGCGACAGAGGAGTTCGCAGGCGGCGCTTTAAGCTCCTCGAGCGCTCCGGAGTTAATATTCGTGTACAGCGACGAGTTTGCGAGTGCAACGGAACTGCTGAGCGCGGTGCGGTAGAAGTAGTTGTCGGACGTCTGGAGGTAGTATGCGTCCGAGATGTTGAAGGAGGTTGTCCATGCCGCGGCGGGGAGGAGCAGGTGTGCTACTGCGAGCGTGAGGTGGACCAGACGCAGGCGGGCAGAGCACGCGCCTGTCATTATGCCACTTTCGGCAACTAGCACCGAGTGCCGCGCAGGGAGCCAGAGGCGAACGTCGTTGGTTACTACTCAATGCGTCGTCCACAAACACAGGCGTGCATGCAAGTTGGCAGGTTGGCAGCCGTATCCGCACGACATGAGTACAAAGACGCCAGGAAGAACGGAGCAGATCTGCGCGTTGTGGAGCGACGGCGGTGAGGAAATTTGGTTGTTTACTTGCGCAAAGCTTAACGCCGAATCGAGCGAAGGGTCAACAGCGCGTGACGCGTGCGTCCCGTGGTTAGGGTGCAGGTGGGAGGTCTCACTTCGCGACGCGGCTTACGATGTCTAAGACTCTGCGCACCGCTCTTATCAATTATCATTATCGTCTTGAACTCGGCTCCGTTTGCGCCTCTCTGGGCCCTCTCTATCCTTTGTGCCCTCATTGCAGATATGTATCAGAGCCGAACTCTCTACACGCCGAAGTACGAGGCGCGGGTGCGCTGCCGAATCCAGGGCAATTAGAAGGGAGAGGGCGGAACCGGTTTCGCACTATGCGGAGCCGAGAGCGAGCGAGAAGGTTCTTCTTCGACGTGGCAAGTTCCGAGCCCGACAACACACCTCACATTTCTCGCATATATTTAAAGTGGTTTTGTCAAATTGCGATAGCCTTCGTATGGTCGTGCCGCCGTGCTCGTACTAATGGCCCCCTCTACATCGCCTCCGTAGACATTGAAACACTCGCCTCTCGCGAACTAAGAGCCAAGAGAGATCGTCAGTTGCTGCCTCGCCGAGGGAGAGCCGCCGGGGCCGTCGTCGTCATCGTCGTCATCGTCGTCATCGTCAGGTCCCAACGAGCCTAGCGCCGCCGCGTGAAACATAGGGACCAAACCGGTTCGAGTAGTCAGGGTCAGGGCTGGCCGGTTTGGCTGCGATCCGCCATCATCGCCAGCAACCTTCCTCGCCTCGCCCCTCTTCACCACTACTCCACCTTCTCCTTCACCATCGCCTCGCTTCCACTCCTCCACGGACGCTCCCACCACACCGCCGTTTTGTAGCGCACCTGCAGTCCGCTCCGCCTTTAGTCCGCGCCCTTCCCGCCACGTGCGCCTCTCGCGCCGCAACCTCCGCACCAAGCCCCGGCATCCGCATTGCTCTAAAATCTATGCACTATCTTCCTCTCCTCCCGCTCCTGCGGTCCTTCCGCGATCGCGGCGCGTCCTCTTCCTCACACACCTCCGACGATTCCGACGATCCCGACGCGCTGTCCATCCAGCACCACCGCACCAAGGCGAAGGCCTCCTCAGCGCACGCCGCCGTCTCGCCGTCCTCCTCGTCCTCCGCCTCTTCCATCTCCGCCGCTTCGCTTGCATCCTCCACCTCCACCATTCCATCCCCGGACACACCCACTAGCGACCAAGTGCTCGCGGGCGCCGTAGCCTCACTTGAACACTCCTCACCGGCCTCCTCCGCAGAGACAATTGGTCGCAGCCGCAGTGCGTCCTCCCACAGCCTGGAGCATGTGATATACTACTCGACTTCCTCTGGCTCCTCAGGCTCTTCAGCGGTGTCGACGACGTCTGCCGGCGAGGAGGACTTGGAGCAGCTCACCATATCTTCGCGGTCGCCGTCAATCTCGAGATCGCCGACATCTGGCGCCTCCACGCCGACGGAGCGTGAGGTCAAGGAAACTCACCACATTAACATGGACTACGACCCCGTCAGCGGGCGCAAGATGCTCAATGCATACGAGATTATCAGCGAGATCGGCCGAGGCCAGCACGGCAAGGTCAAACTTGGCCGTGACCTCAACACGGGCGACTTTGTGGTGAGTACTCTTAGCTACACACCGCCATGGAGCAGTTCGCTAACTCAGCTAGGCCATCAAAATCATGAATCGAGTCGGGCGGCCACGGTTGGGTCGCCCCGCACACGCCGCAAACACACAAGAGGAAAAAATACGGCGAGAGATTGCGATTCTTAAAAAGTGCGACCACCCCCACATCGTACGGCTGCGCGAGGTGCTCGACGACGTTTCCAACAAAAAGATCTTCCTCGTACTCGAGTACGTCGAGATGGGCGAGATCAAATGGCAGAACGAGGACGGCACGCCGGCGATGAGCATGGAGTATGCACGCGGCATTTTTCGAGACGTCGTACTCGGTCTCGAGTACCTCCACTCGAAAGGTATCATCCATCGCGACATCAAGCCCGCCAACCTGCTCATGAACAAGGACGGCATCACAAAGATCAGTGACTTTGGCGTGAGCTACTCCTCAGGCCTGAGCGGTGAGGACGACGAGCTCGAGCTCGCCAAGACCGCCGGTACACCGGCGTTCTTCGCGCCCGAGTTGTGCTACAACGATCCCGAGCTTCCACGGCCACAAATAACAAACAAAATCGACATCTGGGCGCTGGGCGTGACATTATTCTGCCTCCTCTACGGCCGCTGCCCGTTCACTGCCGACAACGAGTTCGAGCTGTTCAACGTCATTGCCACCGACCCGCTTGTCTTCCCCGATGAACCCGCCATGCCGGACAACGCCAAGGCGCTAATCCGGAACATGCTCGAAAAAGATCCCGAGAAACGCATGTCGATCGGAGAAATCAAACACAACCCGTGGGTGGTAGAAGGCATGACCACCGAGGCCAAAGAGGAGTTCCTTAACCAGGACCTGCTGTCCCGATGATATTACAGGATGATCGCATACTATACTACTATCCCAACACGCTAATGAACGTGTTATAGAGAACGGTGTTTGATATTTTAAATTTGCATTGGTGTTTTCGGTCTGGTATCGGATGGCGGTGAGGGCATTACTACTCGCGTCGCTCCTTCTGTTATGTTTGGGTATATTTTCTCTTTTGTGTGGCACATAAGTTAACTGTTATTTACGTTTACATTTTACGTTGTATTGTCTTCGCATATGCCGTCGCTGCTGCTTTCAGACTGGCTTGTTTGTGTTTTATGTGTATACGACTGTGATGATCAGGATGTCTGTATTAGCTCTTGCTGTGGCGACGTAGGATGTATCAATACCCTCTTATATATGTCTCGAAGACTGGGGAAGGAAGGAGGAGAAAGTAGCCCCGCACGACACGAGCCCCGCTTCGGCGATGTGTTGTCAATATCACGTGCCGTCTCTCTGGGCACCTCGCTTAGAGTCTTCGCCTGCGAACCCACACTCCTTCGCGCCTTTGTTCTTCCGCTCGGCCTTTGCGCTTCCGCTTTCGTGCACGGCGACGACATATTTTAAGAGCATGTCGTGAGCGCTGTCTGTAGGATCGAACCGAACTCCGTGGCTGCGCTATGCGGATAAGTGTCGTTCGTGCGTACCCTCGGTCTCTCCCTGGTCGAACAATGGCGATGTGCTAATCAGAACCCCAGTTGATACCGCCGAGGCCGTCGCGGGATACCCGCTCGAGGGCAGCGTGTTCCTCGACCTCGAGCCCACCGACATGTTCAGCGAGATCTACGTGCAATTCACAGGCGCGTCATTAACCGAACTCCCCTCTCACACCCCCGACGGGCGTCCCGCGATAGTGCAGGGCCGGCGCCTGCTTACTCATACACGAGTGGTGCTGTACAAGTCCTACGACGAGTCGTGTCCCGCGCACGCCACTCCTGGCGCATCCTTCCCGGCCGCGCCGCCCGAGTTTGCGATAGGGCGAAACGAGATCCGGTTTAAGATCGATGTGCCGGTGTTTACGCTCGCGGACCCCGCCAGCGACAGGTTGCTGCGGGATCTGGACTGGGCGATCTGGAGCACGCGACAGCCCCGGTGGCTGCGAAACAACAACCCAACGATGCCGTTGCCACCGTCCGTGCCTCGAGCGGCAGGTTTTCAAATCGAATACTCCGTCGTTGCGGTCGCAACCCGCCCAGGCAAATTCAAATCCAACAAAATGGCGTCAAAAAAAATCAAACTGATACCCGCGCACATCACATTCAACTTTGTCCGGGATTTTATCTTTCAAGTGCCAACCACAATGGTGAAGAAACGCACGGCGTCGGCAAAGTGCGCAAAGTTGCCAGACTCGTACTTCGTTCCTGGCGCGCTTACGCGGGCGACAGGAATCCGCATGCTGATACCGCTTGCGAATGCGATGTATGTCGGCGTGCCCGTGCAGACGGAGCTTATATTCTGCAACACGGGCGAGATCGTGCTTGATGTGCCGTTTGGTATCAACTTGTTTGTCGCCGTGGATGTTGACAGCTTGTCGCGCATCCGAGGGATTTTGGATATCGAGCTGACCTCTGTGAAGGTCGTGCTTAAGTCGAGTATTGAGTCAATGGTCGCGTCGGGACAGACCATGCAGCGTTCGGATAAGCTCACCATCCTCGAACACAAAGTCGTGCCGCGGCAAAAATTAGTACCTTTACTCGACCACGACGACGTGTCGGGCTCCTCGCAACCACGCTACCACATCGACGTGCCGGGTCTCGACTCCCTCGTTGTCTCCTCCGAAGATGCCATCCCAAGCTTCTCCATCGTCGCAATGCGGCACACGCACATCTTCAAAGTCCGCGTGGGCCTCGCGTTCAACGGCGGCTCGGAGAAGGCATTTGACGTGCAGATGGACGTCACCGTGAACTCCAACAACGACTTCGACCTCGACTCGCACTCTGCCATGCCGCCGGCGTACGGCGTGCTCAGCGGGACTACTAGCATGTTTAGTCACCAGATCGAGATTCCCGCATAAGCTTTCGATGCCGGTGTTTGTATTGTGTTTGGATAAGTAATACCTGGGTCGTGCGTTGCATGCATGGCCCCATTTTGGGACGGGGAGTCAATTATTCACGGAGTTCTTTGGAATATATAAGTAGCTTCTCTACTTGTACATTTTATGTGACAATACTACTATCATACATCTCTAGTCATCCAAAACGCCGATAAATTTGACATGCAATGCTAGAAGGGTCGCGGCGGCGGCTTCGGCCCGCCCTTCGCCATCGCGCGCTGCTGCGCTTCCCGAGATTTTTTCTCATTCATCATTTTGATCTCAATCTCCCTTTGCCCCGGCAGTTGTGCCCGCAGCCGCTCCTGTCCCAGTTCGGATGTGACATCAAGTTCCCCTTGTAATACCTCGTCGGCGTCATCATAATCTGGTCCCGAGAACGAATTATAGATTTTGTCCTTGGGCACGACTTTACGCTCCGCGACGAGTTTTGGGGGCGAGATCTTGTTGTTTTCATGTATTTCTTCCATGCGACGGTAGATGCGCTCGAGCGACGGAGAAATTTTGAGCTGCGTGACGTCGAACGGGCCGGTTATGACGTAGCCAGGCTCACGGGCGGTGTTCACAGTGTTGCTTGTGGAGTTGACGAGCACGGGTTTGCGTGTAACCGGCTGGACGCCGGGGGCGGGTGCTTGGTGCGACAGTACGCGGCGACTCTGCTGCTGTTGTGGTCGTTGTCGATGGCCGAGGGCGTCTTGCACCAGCGTGACACCATTGTGCATGCTTTGCGGTGGACGTCGCACGTACACGACTGTCGGCGGGGGACTCTGGTACGTCTGCTTCTGCAAAACGGGCGGAATTGGCGGCATCATCACCGTCCGACCTTGCTGAATCTGCGGCGACGTTGCGTAGCTTTGCGAAGGCTGCGCATGCATAGGCGCGGCTGACGCACTTCGCGCGTCGCCGTATTGTGGTGGATACTGCACCAGCGACTGCGGCGGCATTGTCGACGTGTTAAGACGTGGCGGCTCCATGTATTGCGTGTTGTATGATGCTGATTGCTGTGTTGATATCGCGTTTTGCATGGATGGCGGAAGTGGCGGGGTAATCAGGAACTGTGTAGACTGTGTTGATGTGTGGTTTGCTATCGGTGTCGTGGAGTACATGGTATTATGCATCGTCGGCGGTGCTGGAGTGCTGCTGTAGAGCTTACTGCTCATATGTGGAGGCATCGGCGGTGCAGGTGGAGCCATTGTTCCGTTTGCGTGTCCGTTCATCTGCATGTCGCTCGACATCGTCGTGTGCAACGAGTACATACCGCCACCGCCAATTTGCATCGACTGCATCTGCATCGGCGGCGGCGGCGGCGGCGGTGGTGGTGGTGCCGTGCCATATGGCGCTACATTCATCGCCCCTCCGCCATTTGGCGGCACAAACCCATTCATACTCGTCCCAGGTCGCGGCGTTGAATGGTTCATCGGATATACTGGCGATTGTCCAGGTACGGGAGGCGGAGGTGGTGTCGACTGCGACAGCTGTTGTTGAAGAGGGGTGCCGGGGGTGCTAAATACCACCGGGGAATTTGGAGAAGCGTACGGCTGTACGCTCAGCGGTGGCGCAGGTGGCTGTGGCGCAGGCGTTGCTTGGCCTACCGTGGTTGTAGTCGAATGCTGCGTACCGTAGGCAAAACCACCGAAATGCTCGTTCATCGTGGAGGTCAGTGACGTTGGAGATGTAATACGCGATTGTGAAACGGGGGCAGGTGTATGTCCCATATAACTTCCCGCACCAGCGTGCCCCCCCTGCCCACCAGCAACGGAAATTGCCTGCTGTTGGGGCTGTATTATCGACGCGACGCTCGCACTGCGGGTTTGTCCTTGTCTCTCTGCTGGTGGTAGCGGCGGCGGCACGGGCGCGGGAGTGCCAGGTATCACCGGCCCGCTCCCCGCGAATGCGAAGCGCGTTGCGGTAGCGTTAGACCCTGGCGCGACGAATTGCGGGATACCTGGAGTTGCGGATAAATGTGGCTGTGGTATTGGAAGCTGCTGCTGTTGTTGGTATGGCTGTTGCTGTTGATATTGATTTTGTTGATATTGCTGTTGGTGCTGCTGATCTTGCAACACCGTCATGGCAGGATCCGAATGAAAAGACAACGCAGGCCGTAAATGTGTGGGTCGCGGCGCGGTGATTGGACTTTCCATGTGCACAAATGCTTGCGGACTTGTCGGCGTCGGCGTCGAAAGCTGTGGTACTTGCGTACTATGATTGTGTGTCGGGAACTGTAACGACTCCGCGAGGTCGAATGACAGCTCGAATTTAATCACGCCGACGATGCTATGCAACAGTTAGCGCCAATGAAGTGTAGACGTGTGAGATTTGGATGTGACGTACTCGCCGTTGTTATACAAATTACACGTAACAGCCTGATAACTCATATACAGCGTATTCCGTATACTAACATTCCCGTCACCGATCTCTGCCATACCCCTTAACACCGTATCTTCCGCACGCACTTTGAAAAATACGTTCTCGTCCGCAAATGTCTCGAGCGCCTGCGCAATTGGCATATCTGGCACCGCACGCTCGTCGCCGTACACGGAGAAGTAGAAACTCTCGTCCCAGAACAAGTACTGATTGTCATCCGCCCGGAGTGTCATCTTGAGTTGCGTACCGTAGGAAAGTTCGCAGTACACGCCGTAGTAATGGGGTGGGATGTGCACGTTCTCCTGTGTCGGGTTAGCTAGCATGCGAAAGGGAGGAAGGGGGGAACACGCACGCAACCTGCGAGTTTCAGGCGCAGAACGCCGAGACGCGGACCAGTCATCACGTCGGATAAATCGGAAGAGGGTGAGAGATCTGTAAGTTGGACCCGCAGGGGCAGTTGGGAAGAGGGTATATAGGCGGGCTGGTGGAGGCCGTGGAATACACGGCGTGTTGAAGACCGCGCGTTTCGTGTACGTGCGCCTGCGGAACGGCGGGTAACTGAATGCGTCTGAGATCCAAGCAGATGACCGACCTGATCCTATCCCGCGCTACTGGTGCGTGTTCAAATTGCTAATGCTATTTTAAGTGGTTTAATAGAGGTAGTTTCCGCTCTGCAACTCGTCAATGGACCCTTAAGTCGCGTGCACAACATGCACGGGAAGTTGCTAGCGAAGTTCGCGGCGCAGCTTAGTCTCAGCCTCGCTCAGCCGCACGGCTGTGCACGTGTGGCGCGCGCGATGAGCGGCTCAGGAGTCTGCGTGGCGCAGTTTCTTCACTGCTCAACACCGTCAGTGCCTGGTGAGCGTGTAGCTAGTCTATGCTATGGGTAACTACTTCTTTCTAAATATGCCATTACCTGCACTCGTTTTACATATTTCTATCCCCTCGCCTACCGCCGACTAAAGCAGCTTAAGAAGCTCGTCTTGGTCAAGAACACGACATTTCCACCCATGCGGATCAAGCAGATCACTGCCGTAGACCACAACAAGAAGAAGAAAAAGTTCTTCCGCTTCAACGACCGACTCGAATCAGACTCGCTGCCTATAATCCCTTCCAAACTACTATTCGTGATCGCAAGCACAATCACAACGTTTGTAAGAATCCATGCGATGACGAGGTTTGTTCGGAAATTGCGGTTTTCGTCATCGAGACTCAACTTGCTATCTTCCGTCTCCGCCACAAACTTTGTAAGCGCGCGATGGACGGTCTCGGTGAACTGCTTGTTCACGTCATCCTGCGAGATATCAACTTCCTCGACCTCGACCGCGTCGCCGGCGTCGTTGTGTTTCGCCGCGGCGAGCGAGGGGAGCACTTCAGCCTGGTCCGAGCCCTTCGTGCCCCACGACACGTCATGCCAATTGCAGAACGAGTACACATTCAAAATGTTCACAAAAGTCGGCATAAAAAAAACGTACTGTCCAAAACTGTTCAACATGTGCCACGGATCCAAATACAAAACCGATGATAACCAAAATACGCCGTATGTAGACGCTAGCGCGATAATAATCAAAACTGGCACCGAGTTGAAAATATAATACAGCACAGTCTCGTCAGCCGGTTTAGCAAAGTGCGGAGACTTTAGTGTCTGCACAACCAATATGAACGACACGATCAGGGCGTAGTACTGAATAAGGCCAAATACGAGAATACTGAAGTAGTAGTAGTACCGTGTACCCTTTGGCCTGTTTCCGAGTGCGAGAATAAATGACAACACCACTAACGCGATGTAGAGATAGTCAACTACAACAGCGATAATAGTGTTAATGTTCTCATTCGCAAACGGCGCCGGTGACATCGTTGAATCATCGGTAGGCGTAGCTGCAAGTTCTAAAATAATCGTAGTCGTCAGGTAAAACGCCGCAAGCGAAATCCACGACATGAGAATATTGATAAGATTGTAAAGACCCTGTATGGTGAAGAACAGCAAACGGGGAATACTATGGCCGCTCGTGTACACACGCCCAAAATGAATCAACGCGTAGATAGATGCAGCAAATGATCCGTTGAGCCAACGTCGTCGTTGGGAAATGAACTCTGGCGCACGATCTGGCACATCGGTCTCCGCTCGTGCCGCCTTGACATATGCCAGATGCCACTTCTCTTTTCGCTTGAATGTAACCTCGAAGCAGAGAATCCTATCTTCAGCCAAAAACATGTTTTTTGTAAAAATATTCATGCCGGCAAGACCTTTTGGTCCAAGGCGCTTCGCAAGTGTGACATCGCCATGGAAGTACTGCTGCAACGGCTGTCCCAAAATCGCACGATACCGATATGCCGAGAACGCGCCGGGCAGGACACTGATATACCCAAACGATGACTCAAGCGGCTTGTCAAGAATGTTTGAGATCTTGTACTCGAAATTCTGCGCCGCAACTAACGGATTCAGCAGCAATTTATTGTGCCGCCCCAGCATCGCATGGATCTCGCCACATGCGCCGCCTAATTTCTTGTCGTTGTAGAACGCCTCCCACAGCGCAAGCAAGGACTTTGATCCCGGTTTCGTTCCCGCATCGAGAAGAATGCACACCTCGGGATTCAGCGTCTGTCCGATCGCGTTGAACAGCCACCGATGGGAGTTGATCTTCTTTGCGTTCTTCTGCTTCAAGCAGAAAATCACTTGCACCGGCGGTAGATTGTCGGGATTGTCCTGGAACGGGCGCACGAGCTGCTGATCGGGTGTGACGCAGAACTGTGTCGTGTACTCAAAAATGTGGGCGACCGTCTCGGCACCGTCGATGTCTTTGCGCATGACGATCTCTTGGTATATGCCGATAGTCGCAAGAACGTCGAGAACGTTTTTATCGCACGCTAATATCAAGTTAGACACGCCTGTAACACTTTGCTATTATGACAACATACGATCAAGACCGTCGAAAATGAGGGTGACGACAATCTTCTTCCACGCAGGGCCCCCTTGATTCCAGAACCGCGTTCGCCGCAAATTGCAGATGTCTCGAATGTTTTGCATAACACCATACAGCGTTCGTGCAGTGAGTACCTTATCTTCGTTGTAGTACGTGATCGCAATGAGTAGCTCCGTTTCGCGATTGTACAGCTTCTGTCGCAAAGTGTAGCCATTCGCGACGAAGTCATCGGGGTCGCATGTGGCCGCAGTATCTGCACCATGTTAGCATTCAACCACATCGACAAGATTCGGCAACATACACCGCAGGTGAGTGAACTCTGTCGAACACTCCTGCATGTACTGCTTCTCAATGCCGTTCTGCACAGCCGACGGCACGGCGTACTCGACGCTGAACACGTTCTTGCCCACAAGCTTGACGCGCCGCGTCTTCATACGCTGCAGCCGCTTCGACGCCTCAACTTGTCGACGCTCCCACTCAGCATCATCATGCACACGCCCGCCGGCGGCTTCCACGTCGAGCGCGTGCTCGCCGCCGTACATGGAAGCGTCATCATCATCCGCGGTCGGGAACGGATGAAACACACCCGATTCAGACGCTGTCAGTGGACGCTCATCGTCGGTCGGCGCGATGAAGTCAGTGCCCTCGTAGTCGGAGTCGTCGGAAAGGGCTGGTGTATGGTCATAGTCCGGTCGCAGAGTGTGCAGTGGATAGGTGCCCGCAGTGTTGTCTGTCGACGCGTCGTAGAAGACAGCCGCATCGTCGTGGTCGTCGTGGTCGGCGGCACCGTCACTGAGTCCGACAGGTTGGTACGACATTGCAGTCGGACGCGGTTTGCGAGTGCTGCTGTGATAGAAACCGAATGGCGTACGGGGTGCAGTGGCTATATATAAGTCCAGCTGAGTCGTGACTAGTGCCCCCCTCAACGACGCGCGCGCACGCAAGATCTATTAAGCTTTCTCAGCCCTGCCAAGCCGCACTGCTTGCAGCGCAGCAGCGCCTCATTTTGGGGCTGTGCTGCTCCTCCGCCGCCAAATATAGAGCCCGGAATCACAATCAATGTTATTACACAGTTGTCTTCTACTATACTACTAGTATATCTCGTCCTCGAGAAACTGGTATTCAAAATCAAAGTTCGCCTTTCTCCGCTGTTGCCAAGTGCCCTCAAAGTCAAAATACCTGTACGTGCCCTGTTCGTAGTCATCCGTTATTATCTTCGGCTCCTCGTGTCTCTGGAACCACGTCAAAAACTTCTTGTGGAATCGCCAGCTCTGCTTCTTCAGTTCCTTCGCTGCCAGATACTGTTGATACGTGCCCGGCCGGTAGTAAAATACATAGAAGAGTGTGTCGATGTCGACCTTCTCGTATAACAGCGGGTCGTCAAACACCATCAGCGGCTCTTGAGGGAAATGCGGCGAGCAAGGAAACGGTGTCTTCGGATAGTAGTGCTTTGGTTTCTCCGCATCGGCCGACTCAGGGCAGTGAACCAGCGAAGTCTCTAGCATCTTGCTGATACTTTGCATTGGAGGTGGGCTCTCAAGCCTATTTTTCCCAGCCTCGAATGACGAGACAAGATCTTGCAGACCAGCCGGGAGGTGGAAGACTGAGTCCTCAGATGCAGTCTCATCGGGCACCAGATCCGGCGTGTGATTTCGATCGCCCGTAGAATTGCCGACGGGGATCTTGCTGAGCTCGTGGTCGACATCCTTCAGAGAGAAGTTGTCTGTGGTATCAGATCCTGTATCCTGCGGTGACACGCGCTTACTCAACACCTCGGCCTTCACGTGCTCGATAGCAGGACTCGCTTTCGGTTCCGACGCGTCGCTGTGGGCACTTGGCCAAGTCGCATTGCTCGACATGCTCGCAAACTGCAGTGATGGCGAGGATGCCGCAGACGTAGTTGCTGTTCGAATCAATGTAGGTGTTGAACCCGGTTTATCAGTCTTTGCCCCATTGGTTGGCAACGCTGACGGTGGCGGCGGTAATGGCGCAAGGCCCGGCGTGGCCGCGGCTGCGGCTGCGGCTGCTGAAGCGTACTTCAGGCCTTCGCCTGCCGGACGAGCAGGAACTGGCGCAGGCTTCATGGCGACACCGGCGACTGTAGTAGGACTCGGGGTCACTGCGGCATGGGGTACGACTGGTGACTTGAGCGACACTTTCCGCACGTTCTCGACCTTTTTCGGCACCTCCTTGACTGGCAGTTCTTTCTCCTTTTCCTTCTCTTTGTCCTTCTCCTTCTCCTTCTCCTTCTCCTTCTCCTTCTCCTTTTCTTTCTCCTTCTCTTTTTCCTTGTCTTTCTCCTTCTCGGTCTCATCCAGATTCGATTGTGCGTCGAGCGACGAGGGCGCTTCATTCTCGTTCATGCCCAAGATCTCTTCTTCCTCCTCAAGATTCAATCCGTCGTAAATCGCATCGTCCTCGGCAAAATCGCCATCTTGATTTGACTCAACGTAGTACTTAATATCCTCCTGAATCGAGCTGACTTGCTCAGCTTCAAGATTGCCGTTCTCCAGCAAACGCAGGATAACCTCCAGCTTGCCGATATGCCACTTGTGCCGTTCAATCATCTGCTCGATGCCGAGCACCCGTTCTTGTTTTGCTGTATCCCTCTTGCCGCGCTTGACTGTCGCCGCTAACGACTCCGCTTCGGCTTCGAGCTGCTCAGTCTGACGCTCGAGATCGTCAATCATAGATGTAACAAATTGGCCCATTTGCTGCTTCTCCTTTTCTCGTGGATCCAGTCGCAGTGATGCCGTTAGACCTTCTTTGCTGTAGGCCTTTGTCTTCATTTCCTTTTCGCACGCTTTGAATCGTTCCATTTGCTGCATACAGTTTAGCTCTACCTCATCCACCGTGCGTGTCAGTAGGTGTATACTTACAGTCTCGATCAGCTTTCGTTGCTCTATCAGAGCTTTCTTATCCTTGATGTCATTGCTGCCCATCCACGTCTTGATCTGGTCGCGCAGTCGCTGCAGCTTCTTGATTTCTCGTTTGAGGTCCTGCTACATTTAGCTCTTCGTTCCAGCGCTCACCGTGGGTGCGTGTAGAACCGCAGCACAAAGATCTGGAAACTAACCTGCTCCAGCTTCTCCTTTTGTGATGGATTCGTCGTCATCATGACCTTCTCGTAGACTGCATCGAACGCCTGCACGCCCTCGGCGACCCGTTTGAAAACGCGGTCTATCTCCTGTTGTAGCTTCCGTTGTGCCATTGCTGCTACCTACTCATGAATTCAACAACGCGAGATTGTGACGATAAATATAGAATTGATGTCATTCAATTGCCAAACAGAAAAGTAGTCGCAACTTGTAGTGTCTGCCGTGTATCGGGAGATAGTTGAGTTGTTGGCCGTCTGCCCAAAATCTCGAGGGCATGTTTCGCGGTTAGCTTAGGCGGGCTGCTCGTGCCCACGTCTACGCACTGCTGTACTCACAGCTACCGCGGCCCGAGCGTGTCCTACATCGCCATCTTCATCACCACTTCTGCAAATCTTTGGACAGAATTCGGAACCGAGGATTCGATGCAATATAGGCGATAGAGTTACGGGTGGCTTTGTTGCCTCGATATATTTTTGAAATAGGCGAGCACAAATGGAAGCATGCGTATCCAGACCTGGCACATACATGGCATTGGCAGCGTCTGCAACGCGTCTTGCAGGTAGAACGCGAACAGATTCCGCGTTTGGTCGCGCGGTGCAATGGCGGTGTTTGAATGTTCGAGTTTTACGACCATGGTCGCTTCCACAACTGCGGTTTTGCCGAGGCTACGCCGCCGCTCCGTCAACGCTTGAAGAACGAATCAACGCAATTCCCATGGAGCGGTATCGTAATTTCTGCATTGTCGCTCATGTTGTAAGTATCACCCCTTCTCAATACATATCATATACTTAGTTCATAATCATGTAGGACCATGGCAAATCGACTCTCAGCGACCGCCTCCTCGAGCTCACTGGCACCATTCCCAAAGGCAGTCAAGGTCAATTCCTTGACCGTTTGGATGTCGAACGAGAGCGCGGAATCACAGTCAAGGCGCAGACGTGCTCTATGCTCTATCAATACAATGGTGAGGACTACTTGCTCCACCTTGTCGACACACCGGGTCATGTTGATTTCCGCGCCGAGGTATCGAGAAGTTACGCGTCGTGCGAGGGCGCGTTGTTGCTGGTTGACGCGAGTCAAGGCGTGCAAGCGCAGACAGTCGCGAACTTCTTTCTCGCGTACAGTCTTGGTCTGGAGCTAATACCCGTTATTAATAAGATTGATCTTGACCACGCGAATATCGAGCGCGCGCGCGAACAGATTGAGACCATGTTCGAGCTGGATCCAGAGGGCGCGATTCCCGTATCCGCAAAGCGTGGAACAAATGTGGATAAAATTCTTCCCGCTGTTATAGAACGCATTCCGCCGCCTACAGGAAGACTCGATATGCCACTGCGAAGCCGTCTTGTGGATTCATGGTTTGATACATATCTCGGCGTGGTTCTGCTCATCAATGTCGTTGACGGCACATTGCAAAAAGGCGACCGTGTTTTATCCGCACACTCTCGTAAACGATATGACGTCAAGGAGGTCGGAATTATGCATCCAGACAGAAAATCGATGAACCATTTGAAAGCCGGTCAGGTTGGGTATGCGGTGCTTGGTATGAAGAATATCACTGAGGCGCTCGTGGGCGATACGCTCATGCACCTAAACAAGGAGGTTGAGCCGTTACCTGGTTTTGAAGAGCCGCAGCCTATGGTAAGCGCCTATACACACCTGATGGTAGTATTGTCTCTAACGGTATTTGGCTAGGTGTTCGTTGGAGCGTTTCCTGGTGAAGGAGTGGAATTCGCGACGGTCGAGGAGCGAATTAATCAACTTGTCCTTAACGACCGTAGTGTTCTACTTCAACGCGAGAATTCTAATGCGTTAGGTCAAGGCTGGCGTATTGGCTTCCTCGGTACTCTCCACGCCTCCGTCTTCCAAGACCGACTTCAACAAGAATACGGCGCATCCCTTGTTATCACCGCACCCACAGTGCCCTACAAAGTGATCTGGAAAGACGGCACTGAGTCAATTGTTCGGAATCCGGACGATTTTCCGGATACCTCTATGCGACAGAAGGTACAAGATCTGCAGGAGCCGATGGTGAAGGCGATCATGTCGTTTCCGCAGGAATACATAGGCGACATCATCGAGATCTGTGAAAGCAGCAGAGGAACGCATGTTGATATGACGTTTTTGTCGCATGGTAACCAGGTGCTTTTGCAGTACCTTATTCCAACAGCACATTTGGTGGACGACTTCTTCGGCAGGCTCAAAGGCGCGACTATGGGCTACGCGACGCTAGACTACGAAGACGCGGGGTATCAATCTGCTGATCTCGTGAAGATGCAGCTTCTCGTCAACGGACACAGTGTCGATGCGCTGTCGCAGGTTATGCACCGCAGTCTCGCGGAGCGGACGGGTCGTGAGTGGGTGCAGCGGTTCAAGAAGTTCTTGCGCGCCCAGTTGTTCGAAACGGTTATCCAGGCAGCTATTGGAAATAAAATTCTAGCGCGAGAGACGATTAAAGCTAGACGCAAAGATGTGACGGCGAAGCTTCATGCTGCGGATATTTCGCGACGCCAAAAGCTGCTGCGGAACCAGAAGGCGGGTAAGAAGGCAATGAGGATGATTGGTAGAGTATCCATTCCGCCAGAGGCATGTAATCTGCACTATGAATTTCGTGCGTTCTGAGCTAACCGATAGTATTGCAGGCATACCAAGGCTTCTTGGCTCGAACGGACGCATCAAAATAATTGTACATATTTGACGGCCAGTTATGCGCAACCACGGCAAATGCAAAGTTGGATAGCAAATGGCTTGTATTTGTAATATACCGCAACTATTATTTAACAGAAATATCCCATGCATTATCGTAACTACCATGCTACACCTGTGCGAGCACTACTCATGACGGGCTTCCAAGCCTGTATGCAACCATCGTATCGACCTTGTGAGAATTCGTGCTGAAACTCCGTAGTTTCACCTGCTCGGCGTTCTTGACCTCTTTCGGGTCGCTATCGATCCACTCTGAGGGGACTTGCGCGTCGTCGTCAGCGTAGACGAGTACATTGAAGGTGTAGCGACCTTCGAGGACAGGCAGGAAGGTCACGGATGCGGTGATTTGTCGGATGATGGCTTGGATCTCAACCTGGATCTCTTCGATTGATTTGTCCTTAGTTTGGCTTTGGGCCACGCCGTTGATTCTATGAGGCGAAGATTAGATTTGGAAATGGTGAGTGACAGTAGTGGTACTCACGGTCCGATGTTTTCCTTGTCTCCAGACGCAACGGTGGCGGCAGCCTTCTTTCCTGTCGACTTAAAAACTTCAATATCAAATTGCCAGCGCTCGACGACTTCAGTGGTGTCTTGTGATACAATCGCGACAATGAGTTTTGAGATCTTGCTACCGACCATCCATTCTGTTAGGTCTGAGTTAGCAGGAGTATTCCGCATTATTCAACTCGACGACACGCACTGTTCAACTGGCCCATAATGCGCCGAATATATGCTTTGACATCCTCGTCAATGGTGATAAGCATGTTCAATCCATATTTCTTGACGACCTGGAAATCCTCTGCAGGGTAGATTCCTCGTTGAAATAATATGCTGCGGGTTGGTTAGCTCTGGATCGAGCAGCGTTACTGTCTCGCGGTGCATACCTGTTGATGCTGTATTCTAGAACGCATGCTTAGTAGTGTCACATAAAAATACAGAGAGATCAAGCGTACCAAAAAATTCTGCTACCAGCTTGGAGGACCCTTTGATTGATAGCTTGGACCGAGTTGGCGCCGGAGCTTGGGCTGGAGTGCGCAACTGAGCAGTTGCCGAAGCCATGGTAACGACAACAAGAGCACAGCAATACTTTATTCTGGTGTCGGATCAAGATCGTTGTGATACGAATTAAAGCCTCTACAGTCGCCTGCTTTGCGTCGCCGAGATCGAGAGTGGTTGAAGCGCGCGAGTTAACTGCTATGTTTACTACATTCTTGCATGGGCTTAGCGTTCACGTGACTACACCTTAACGTGCGCCTCCCTCCATGGCTCCGCTCTGGCGTTCGAACGCGACCGCTTGTGCCTGTCCTGATCAGCATCTCTGTGTTTAATTTTTACGACTGAGAAACCATCGGCTGGAGGAATTCCGAGGAACATAGTTACGCGATATACCTGTGAATTTTGACAAATCATGTCCGAAACCAAGAAGATCATGACGTGCTGATCAGCCCGCGCTTGCCCGTCTGGTCTAGCGGATGTCGCGCTGTCAAGGGTCTAGCTTGCGTTAAACGATGAGTAAAGATTAATCAGTATCTGTTCCGTCAAAGTACGTGCCAGACGCCTGCATATCTAAGCCGATTCTCGAGATCTCCGCGGTGTAGTCGACGGATCGCTTGCACTTCGATGGGTGCTTGACCACGGTGATGGCGATGGGAGCGCGGGAGTTTAACTGAGGCGGGTTGCCCGGAACGCGACATGGCGTTTGCGACACAGCCGAAGACGGTGTGAGTTGCGACTCGTGAACTCGCGGTCACAAACTGGCCAGGCGCAGCGAGTCGACGGACGAACCGAATGATGCAGTGTGTGAGCTGTGACTGGGGCGTGAGCAGCGATGACGGAGCTAGACGATAAGGGTCCGCGCTAGTGACGTCAGGCTGCGGTTCGTTATGCCACGCAGCGTCGGGGCTAGGGCTACGCCTACCGCGCTCGGGAGGACGCTGCCGGCGGCCCGGGCGGGTCGTGACTGAGCGGCAGACGGTGCGCTTGGAGGAGCGAGGAGGAGAGGAAGCAGAAGAAGAAGGACGAGCAGAGGAAGGTAAGAGTCGGGCATGCGCAGGGCGCGATATCGGAGCGTTGGCGCTGGGCAGCGTTGAGCGACCCGGCCCCCGGTACGCCACGCCACGCCACGCGCACCGCTTCTTCCCCATAGTCTACCCACCGCGCAACTCTCCGCCGGCACGCCTCTTCTTCTCTTCTTCACCCCCATCGCACTTCCTCTGCCTCGCTCTTCTTCCTCCCTTCCTCGTGCCATTCCCCTCCCCCCTACACCGGCAATATCTGTTCCTCCTCTCTTGCCGCCCCCGTCACTCTTGACGCGGCGCGTACGCCTTACATGTCCAAATGAGTCCTGCTTCTCTGGCTGCCTCCCTCGGCTCTGCCGAATCGGCCTACCATCTCCCCCACTCCGCCTCCGCTACCCCACTACAGTCCCTCCACAATCCCCAGGCCACTCCTCGGACCTTCTCTATGCCCGGCGTCCAGCTCGAGAAGCAGTACATGCCTGCATCGGCGTGTAAGCTCTCGCTCGTGTCGCTTCCGGCGGAGATCCTCAACAACATCTTCGACCACATCGTCGCCGACCGCCATGCCACCCGGCGGCGACAACTACTCCCGCTCGGCCGGACTTGCTCAAAGCTCTGCGATGAGGTCAACAGGTACCTCTACTTTGACATCAAGTTGGATTCGCCGCTTTCCTTCGACAAGCTCGTCTCCACGCTACTCACCTCACCAACAACAATAGCGCCGCTCGTGCACTCGTTCTCCTACACAGCCCCGGGGGAGTTCACTCCGAGAGCACCGTCGGGATATCTTCCAAGCGATCTCACACCGGTGCTGACACATCTGCCAACAATTCTCCATCTATGTCCTAATATGGAGAATCTATCCCTCGACAACCTCAATGACATCACGCTCAAGGACTGGGAGCATCTGTTTCCAACCTCTGCAGTCGCGCTGCGACGCATCCGCCGTTTCACCTGGTCCTACTACTCCGGCTGGCGACGAGGCCGAAATTTCTCGCGAGTTTGGTTCAAAGTCCTCTCGCGATTTACAGCGCTTACTCAGCTGAGACTGGCGAATTGTGTGATCGACCCGGAGGCGATGGACGATACACCTCATGGATCTTTTTTTGGAGTGACACACCTAATATTGGAGAATATCTGCTGGTCGATGCAGGACATGGATATGATTGCTGCGCTTCTGCCGAATGTACACTTCCTTGATTTGAAGACGATTAAGGTGTTTCCTTACCCGAATACGCCGTATCACCCGCTCCCGCCAATGTTCAAGCGGTTGCGGTCACTCATCGTTGATTGTCCGACACGCATTCTCTCGCCGAATCATCACATATGCGCATTCCTGGAGCCCTCGCTCAAGACGAGTCTCGAGTATCTTTCGGTTACTGGTGGATGTTCGCTTTGTCCCCTGTTTTTCAAAGGCATGCGGATAGGATATCTTTCCGTGCGCCTCTCACAGCTGCGAATCTGCAATGGCTTTGAATCAGCACGTGAGCTCAACGATGCGGTTATCGAAAACATCAGGAATCAGTCGGACATCAAGCGCGTCGTGATCGAGGCTCCGAGTCTTGCTGTGGTGGACAAGAACAACGTGAACCACGGCGGAATGACTGATATCGGTCGGCGGGGCCACTGGATTCTCGCAGACGTCGACATGCGCGACAAGAGTGAGATCGCAGCGCAGTCTAGTAGTTCCAGGCGTCAGTCTTCCGTGAGCTCAACACTGGCCGATTTCCCCGATACGCAGATCGACAATTCGGCCCTTGCACCGGCATATAATGCAAATGGAAAACGTGTGCAGATTGTCGGCATCAGCGAGGATCGTATTCTCGAACTGGAGGCGATATATCGACAGTGCATGGCAGCAGCGCGCTCCTAGACTTCGACACATTCGCCACACTATTTACTGATTTATAATATGGTGCTATAAAAGCTTTGGATTTGATTTACCTACCTGTTCCTCATTTCTATAATATTTCTATAATTATTTCATTATTTGTACTATGGCCATTTGCTTGGAGTATTTGTAAAAATAACCGGTCTTTGTTTTATCGTTGTGTTTCTGCATTGTTGACTCCAGGTGGCTGGTACTTGGATACGACACTCTTTTCTTTGAACAGCCGAGGCTTGGGATACGTGGGAGCTGGCAGTCTGGATTTGAACTACCTGGTAAGGGAGTGTGGGCTGTATATATTCCGGCGAATTTGTGCGTTCGAGCTAATATTTGGTTTTCACATTTTGCCAGCACCTAGATGCTTCCAAGTCATGACGTGGATGCAGCCTCTACGGGAGAGAAAGTCTGCGGCTGCCTGAACGACATCTGTTGAAGGTGGACGCCGTTCGAGGCCGTTGTTTACTTTGAGTGCTAGTCGATATAGTCAGCCGAATCACAGACCGTTAATTCGCTTGGCTCGCTTGGGTAAGTCCATAAGCGCTGTGACTGACCAACGGTCTCTCGTGTCGCGCGCGACTCTGTGTCGCACCGGCCCTGGATTTCCAACACTGCGTTTTGCGCACGATACGACTGGCCAGTTTTGAGGCGCGACATCAGCATTGAAATGCTTTGATATATCTGCTTCTCTGCAAGGTAGCATGCTAGCTAGCATTGCGTTGTCTTTCATCGCTCGTGCAACGGCGACGATGACATTATCGTCATCCCTCGTATACCGTACTGCAGATGAACCCCTCCACCAGCTCACAGAGACCTCGGGCACTGAGCCCCCGTTAAACTTTGCCAAGAGCGTCTGCACTCGGTGCGCTCGGTACTCGACGCAATTTCAGGCAAACTCTCGACAAGACGCCCTGGCCGGGCATTTTAACGTGCTGATGAGCATCCTTAACAGGTAGCGGCTCCTCAAGACTGAGGAGAGGCGGATATGCTGTGGCCGCAGGTATGGGACGATGCTGACCGATCTTCAGACGCGAACGCCAAAGCTCTAACAAACCTCTGGATTCCGAGATATCTCACAGAATCACAAGAAGGCGTTGGCTCCTGCGCGTCCGAGCTGAACGCCAACCCCTCTCAACCTCACGGACTAACCGACTTAGACTTAAAAGGATTTTGTACGAAATATGATCGGCGCGGCACTGTCGTTGGGGGCACGGGGCTGTAACAGTTGGAGTTCTCCGATGCCGAGCGAGCAGGGTGGCTTGGAAGGAGGATGTGCAAGGTGGAGATATCCCATCAGGCGCAAGCGGCAGCAGCTGCCTATTTCCTCGGGAAGTTGTCGTACAGACGCAGAGCAGTCTGTACGGCCTCCGACTACTGTAGATATCTACCCTTTGCTTGGAAACGACAGCCGTTATATATAGAGCGAGTTGATCAGCGAATGTTGCTGGCAAGTCCGAGCAGATTAGACTCTGTAGATTTTATCTTCTCGGCGCTTGAGATGAGCATCCGTTAATGCCACTATCAACGTTCATCAGCCAGGACTGAACAAGTTGACTACTCTTCTTGAGCTAATCAACCGTGTTCTATACGGCAACCGCGCATATTTCCGCGCAATGAAGCAATTCAAGTTTCCGACCAGCAAACCCGACCTTACGGCGGTGGCCCAGTACCTCTCCACTGGCACCGCGAAGTCGATCGTGGTCATGGTTGGCGCAGGCATCTCGACTGCCGCCGGAATTCCAGATTTCAGATCACCAAAGACGGGCTTATATCACAATCTATCTCGGTTGAATTTGCCATATGCTGAGGCCGTTTTCGATATCGACTACTTCAGGCGGAAGCCCGAGGCATTCTACATGCTCGCGCAGGAGTTGTATCCAGGGAAATTCCGGCCGACCATGTTCCACTCGTTTTTGAAGTTGCTTGAGGATCGCGGGGTGTTGAGAAGAGTGTATACCCAGAACATTGACACGCTAGAAGAGATCGCGGGGGTTTCGCCAGAGAAGGTGGTTTACGCACATGGCTCGTTTGCGACGAATCACTGTATTGATTGTCACAAGGAAATGAGTAAGGTCGATATTGAAGCGTTTATGAAAAAGGACGATATTCCCAAGTGCTCGCGCTGCGGCGGCTACGTGAAGCCCGATATCGGTATGCTATCGACAAGACATGGCGGTGACCTTGATGTACGCTAACCTGTCCTTCTAGTATTTTTCGGTGAAAACCTGCCCGCTCGATTTTTCAAGCTTCTCCCCGGCGACCTCGACGCCGCGGATCTCGTCATCGTTGCTGGCACAAGTCTACAGGTCCACCCCTTCGCGAGCTTACCCTCACAAGTCTCATGCCCTCGTGTGCTCTTCAATCTCGAGTCAGTCGGCGACTTTGGACGCCGCAAGACTGATGTGATCAAGCTCGGTCCGTGCGACGAGGGGATTGAGCAACTTGTGGAACTCTGCAAGTGGGATAAACAGCTCAAGGACCTGTGGACGAAGACGGCAAAGACCGCAAACGTAGCGGAGGAAGAGGATGCGGCGTCAGCATCGCAGAAGAAGATACTTAAAGCACTTGCGACCACAGCTGCGGCAAATGCTGAAGATGCATCAGCGTCAAAAGAAGAGTCGTCGGCGGAGGAGGGCAGCGAGGAGGAGGACGAGAGCCTGGCACAGGACGACCTCGATGAGGTACAGCAAGCCATAGAGGCGTTCAACGAATTGGAAATCGCTGTTGCATCAGAGGATGCCACGGCCAGCAAATCAGAAAGCGCAGTAGAGAAGGCGAAGGTGTAGAGATCATACAGACGCAATGCTACGAACGATACGAGATACCCAAATAGAGCAGACCAAATGATGAGGACACCGCCGATGTCCCCAGCTCCAGCGTTGTGCCCTGAAAACGCCAGCCCCTGAAACTGCCATTTATGCCCGTTTTGGGTCAAAGTTCAGCATAACCAAGCTGCTATTGCACACTTGGCGTCTTAAATACAATGCGCTGTGCCGGGACCTGACTACTTGCGTGGACTTGCTGAGCAGTCCACGCAACCGCCCTGCTTCTTCAATCTGCATCACCTCTGATCCTGCCCGTTCGTTATTAGCATAGAGGATTCGGTATATCTTCTCTTAGTTGCTGATTTGTGGCTTGAGGATCTTGAGTTCCGTGTTTCTGGTGTGTATACGCTGCTGTTACTTCTATTCTTGGTGTTGTCCACTCTCCTAACAACGAAGCAGTTGCTGTATATTGCCCTTATGTGTGCTTGATCAGTGCGCGGATCATTAAGCTGTACGTACTCTGTGGGGTTGTTCACGCGGCATTTCTAATTGCGTTCTTGAGCAGCAAGAGGAACCTCAATTGTCCCTCCTAGGCCCTGTGGCGCCTGCCCTGTTCGGTACCTACTGGCGTCCATGATCCTTCGCCCCGCAATGCTTCCACACACCTCCACTTTCTGGCGCGTGATACTATTACTAGCTGTGCTGCTGGTAGAATCCACCGTCGGCGGCACAGCGTTGCACCCGCGAAGTCACATTTTGCCACGGGAGTACTCAGAGCGTGACTACTACGCCATCGAGCTTGTCTGGCCCGAGCAGTACAACGACGACTCGCTCGCCATGCGGATAGCAAAATTTGCGAGCGACAATCAGCTACGATTTGAGGAACCGGTGGGCTCGTTGAAGGATATTTATTTATTTTCCGCTCCGAAATCCGTCAGCGTGCAAGAATCGTCGTTGCGCAGACGGAGTATAGACGATGATGCGCAGCCGATACAATATTTCGAGAAAATGACACTGAAAAAACTGCACAAGCGTGGCCCGATTCCGGATGATCGTCCACCGCCAGTTGATTCATCGCTCTTGCCGCTGCGGGAACTCGAGGACATTCTTGAAATCCATGATCCCGAGTTTGAGAAGCAATGGCATCTGATGAATCCTATGCAGCGCGGACACGATGTGAACGTATCTGGCGTTTGGTTGCAGAGTGAGTTTTAGGTGCTGAGTGTGCAGTTTGTGTATGGCTGTTGATGGGTCGTATAGACATCACCGGAGTCGGTATCGTGACGGCAATTGTGGACGACGGCCTTGACTTTGACAGTGAGGATTTGCATGACAGCTTCGTGAGTACGTCGGCGACTAACTGATTGTATTTGTATTAACACAAAGCAGTTCGCAAAGGGCTCGTACGACTTCAACGACCAGAACCCGCTTCCCAAACCGCGCCTCTCTGACGACCGTCACGGTACCCGCTGCGCTGGCGAAATCGCTGCTGTCAAGAACGATGTCTGCGGCATCGGCGTCGCATATAACTCCAAAGTCGCAGGTATACGGATCCTATCCAAAGAAATCACTGACGCCGACGAAGCTATCGCGCTCAACTACGCTATGCAAGATAACCACATCTACTCCTGCAGCTGGGGTCCTGCGGACGACGGGCAGACTATGGAGGCGCCGGGAGAATTGATTAAACGAGCGTTTATTAATGGCGTGGAAAATGGGCGCGGGGGTTTGGGCAGTATATACGTTTTTGCATCGGGAAATGGAGCGCAGAATGGGGATAATTGCAATTTCGACGGGTACACAAACAGTATTTATTCGATCACGGTTGGGGCCATTGACAGAAAGGGATTGCATCCGTATTATGCTGAGGATTGCTCGGCACAGTTGATTGTCACGTATTCTTCTGGCAGTGGTGACCATATTCACACGACCGACGTCGGCGAGCGCGCGTGTACCGATCAGCACGGGGGTACCTCCGCAGCTGCGCCGCTTGCTGCCGGCATTTTCTCGCTTGTGCTGTCAGTTCGCCCCGAGCTCACGTGGCGCGATATGCAATACCTTGCGATGGACACGGCGATCCCAGTCACCAACGGCGATGCAAACGTGCAAACCACCTCCATTGGGAAGAAGTTCTCGCACCGGTACGGTTACGGCAAAATTGACACCTATGCCATCGTCGAGGCAGCGAAGACGTGGGAACTTGTGCGACCGCAGTCGTGGTATCAATCGCCGCCAATGGTCGTCAAGCAAGATATTCCCTCTGGTACTGACGGCCTGTCTTCTACGATCAATGTATCTGAGGATGATATGGCAGCTGCGAACCAGGCGCGATTAGAACATGTACAGGTGACTGTGAACATTATACACCGACGACGTGGAGATATCGGCGTGCAGCTGGAAAGCCCAGCTGGCGTCATTTCATACCTCGCTGTCGCCCGAATCTATGATCAGGATAAGGAAGGCATGAAGAACTGGACCTTCATGAGCGTGGCGCACTGGGGCGAGCTCGGTGTCGGCGCGTGGAAGCTCACGGTGTTGGATACCATCAACCCTGATTTCACTGGTAAACTGATGGACTGGTCGATTAAACTATGGGGCGAATCCATCGATGCGACAAAGGCATCGCCAGTCCCTCTTGAACCGCTACCTACTGAGACCGAGCCACCGGTGACGACGGAAACAGCGGACCCGGAGGCCAGCGCAACGGAGTCGCCCGTGTCTGGAGGCGAGACTGATGATTCGTACTTTAAGTACATCCCCACCTTCGGCATGGCGAGCGACAAAGTGTTCTGGGTCTACGGCGCAGGTTTACTCATCATCCTCTTCATCGTACTCGTAATCACGTTCTTCTGCATGCACCGTCGCCGGCGCAACCGTCTAAGTCGTGGCATGAACGGTGAAGAATATGAATTTTCGATTCTCCGGAATCCAGGAGACTCCGGTAGCGGTGGCGGTAGCAGCGGCCTCGGTGGGGGCCGCGGCGGTCGGGGAGGACGGCGGAAAGCACGAGACTTATATGATGCGTTCGAGAATATCGACGAGGACGACGCGTTCGCGGTTGAGGATTTACTGTCGGAAGCTGAGGATGAGGAGGACGAGGATGATGATATGTACGCGAACGATGTAGCTGTTGCGCGGGCCGCGGGGGCCAAGTTGGAGCAACAGCATGCCGCAGCGGCAGTGACAAGCGACACTACGATCGTCGAGGACGAACATAACACGACTACTACAGACAACGTCGTTAAGGCGACGAGCCCGACGCCGGCCGCGCTCGAGCCAAGAACGGCGATGGTGGAGCCGGACGTATTGCATGAGGACGAACGAGCACAGTTATTGGATCTCGATGTGCGCGGCAGGAGCTGCTCGATCCAAACGTAAAAAGGGCATGAGGTGTGGCATGAGGATGCACAGACGGATGGGCGCCGAACACAAACGCACAGCCGGACGACTCGCTGACAGGTGGCGAGAGGTGGTGGAGGTGGGGGGGTATATTACAGTATTGTAGGTTACGCAAAACGAGAGATTAGTTACGACAGTAGTTGTAAATAGAGCATTATCAGTGTATGTGTATATCTGTACCGATGCTAGAAGAAAATGCTAGTAGAAAGAAACGAGTAAGGCGTTTAAGCTGTTCATGCCGAATAATTCGTGACGCACAGCTTGGCGCATTTGCTCGTCCACGCGCTGTCGTTCGATTTCGTCTTGTGTTAGTTCGTGGGAGAGAGCTGGGGTAGATTCGACGGTGTCATCGTAGCGTGCTGTGGAACCGACCTCGAGAACACGGAGTTTCCCATCAACGAGGATAGAGGCGGCGACGGATGAGATGGAAGACCCGGAGTGTGTAAGGATTTGTGTGATCATCATTGGTTCGTCGACCTCAGTTCTAGGCAAGGATGATGGTCTGTCGAAATTGTCACCATCGCCGCTGGAGGTGATGCTGGTCTTCCCGCTGTTGTCATACAGCTCGCGCACGCAAGCCCCGTCCATCGCTGTATCAAAGCACCGAATCGCGCCGTCCGCAGAGCCAGCCATCACAAGCTCACCTGACCACGCGGGCTGACTCAAACACAGCAATGAAGAACGCGCCGCCGTGTACCGATTGATCCACGTTTTCCTACCCTGCTGCTCATTCGACGACGCGTACATTTCTATCGTTCCGCGGCCGTTATACTCCCCAGCTGCGACTACCCCGCGACCTTCCGGAAGGGAAAGAAGACTGCAGAGTGAGTGCGCGCCGGAATATGTTGAGCTTAGAATAGTGGCCAAGTTGCGTTTGTCAAAGGTAAGGATTGACGGAAAGCGGCCCGAGAGGGAGATTGTGGTTGAGGAGAAACTTGAGGAGAGGAGGGCGAGCGGGTAGCCTGGTACAGAGACCATGGGGGTCGACGACGATAAGGAGGGAATACGGGAGTCTATCCAGTGAAGCCCGGTGTGGGATGCAGCGTAGACACTGGTTGGCGCGTCGGTTTGTGGGTCGACAGCGAGAGCGGTGACGGAGCGGTCGAGCGTAGTCTGCGATATCGGGCGGAACGTGGTCGCATCCTACATTGGTTCAGCAAACAGTGTGCCACATAGGATGTCGTAGGGTCTTACCCATTCTTGTAGGACGTTATCCCCGGAAATCCACACTCTATTCCCGTGCACCTTGACACAACTCACACTCGCTCTCTCAAGATACTTATTCCTATTCTGCGCGACGCTGGTCGCGGTCGCACTGCGAACGTTGAATAACTGCACGGTACCGTTATCTGCTGTGCCGATGACTAAATCCGCGTTCTGTGGTAATCCGTCAATCGCGAATAGGGAGTAGTCTTCTCGTGGCTGCACGCGCCAACGTGGATCTGACTTCGCGGAGGACGGCTCCATGAGAGTCTGAGCGGGACGGGGTGATGGTTGATACGCGCTTCCTCTCTCGAGCACCGCATGCTCAGAAGTATCCCCATCTGTAATCTCCCGCTGTGAAAATTTGCACCGCAACTTCACCGGCGCGTTCAAGAACGAATACCGCCGCACGTAGTCCTCGGCATCCGAATAAACCTGCGATTGTGTGAGGTTTTGCCATATTGCTGGAGTCACGGCAATCGCTTTCACGTAGCGAGATACGTGAAAGAGTGTAAATAGATCGCTTGGTGGCAAGAATTGGCAGATCAAGACGAGAAGCTCGGATGGGAGGGTAGTGAGTTGCAGGTGGCCGTTGTCACTGTCAAGGACAGCGCACGACGACGGAGCATTATTGGTTGTATGTGGCGAGCATACTGTGTTCTGTGCTTCCATATTCGCGTGTGGGTCTATACACTTTGCGGGCCATACGCCGCGGGCACTTGCTTATGTCGTTCGTTCGCTTTGAGGGTCGAAGGAAGAGGTAGCTTATCGGGCATGTACGAAGGTTGGGAGGATTGTGAAGCCGCGCGGGGTTATCGGGACGGGATGAATGATGGGGCTTGTGTTTGCCACTCTACATTGTGTAGTTCGCGCATATCAGTAGTGCAGCCTAAAGAGGCTTGTGGGTTGCACAGTCGGGCCAGCCCGCGCAGACAAAGGTGTGGTTAGCGTATTTAAATCGCGTGGCGGGGTAGGTCCCTGCTTTGCCTGGGGCAACTCTAGCACGCACGGGGAGCGGTGCCAACGGCTACATCTGCCACGAAGTACGTTCGATGCTTCGACGACGGAAGTGGGTCATCTGAATCGCTGGGTTCTCGTCTTCGTAGTTTGAAAATCAGGTGATGCTCGAGACGTGGCAAGCAAGGCGTGCAACGGGGAAGAATTGTTTCTGCAAGGTACGGGTTACCGCGCAGAGATTTCAACGTGATGGGAACTGCAGCGCTGTCGCTGCCGGCATTGTGTAGAGAATACAGACTACATTACGTGGACCATAATTGCGAATCGCGATGTCAGTCGAGATGTGTACTGTCCCTCGGTGTCAGGAGTGCTGGTTATGCGGCCGCAGGCGGTGGCGTACAAATGCGCGTGGGGCCCGTCTGCATGTTGCCGCTGAGCGGGTACACCGGACGAAACCTCGAACGTGTACGGGCGGTGCTTCTCCGGGACGACAGGACATCGCCTTTGTGAGCGACGACGCTGCACGAGAATGACAGAGGTGCCATATAGCGCTCTGTAGACGCATGACCAGAAACGACTGGCGAGCGTGGCGGGCGCGCGCGGCGGACGTGAGAAATAGCTATGCTCGCGTGCGCGCTACAAAATAGACGACAGAAGGTTTCTCGAAGGACGCGGAAGCACCGCAGAACACACGTCTGACTCAGGCGTCCTGTCATATCTGCTGTCCGTGCGACGGCCCGCCGTCGTTACCCGCCGGCTCAAGACTCGCCACTTGGACAGCGATTCACGATCTCAGAGGAGGAGGGTGTTCACGCTCAGACAGCACTCCGGAACAACGTTGTTCAAGACCGCGGGCCGGCTGCGCAGAGGTAACGGCGGCAGGGCCGCTTAGCTAGGCCGGCGGAAGTGCAGGAATAACGATAGTCCGCGAAGACCCGCACGACAGCTGGGCTAATCCTAATATGGCCTAGCTTTGTGTAATCCATCCAGGATCGAGCGTGCGCAAAAAGCCTTGGCGCCAATGGTGACCACCTTCTATATAGTTTTCTCTTCCCCTCATCCTCCGCCCTTCCCGTCGCGACTGTTCGCACACCGTCCATTCTCAGCCTCCTCGCGAGACCACTGTACGCGCCTTGTTACTGCTTCATCTGCCGCCGTCTGTGTCGACACCACTGCTCCACCTCGGCTGCACGCCACTAGTCCTCCGCCCACTACGTCATCGTCGTCACACACTCGCCACCGCAATGCCCTGCGTCTCCTCCAGCTCGTTCGAGGTTTTTGACCCCGTACCCCACCGCGACTCCGTCTCTACCTCCTTCGCGCGCCTCAATATCGGCCGCGGCGGTGTCCTTCCCTCCGTCGCCGGCCTTCCCGCGCAGTCGGCTGCTGGCGCTTCGGCCACGGGGAACACCAGTGCCGGAACAGGAAACACAATTACCGCCACCTCCGCCACCTCCGGTGGTTACTCAAAGGATGAAATTGCAATCATTCTCGCACACTTGATGGACCGTCCGCACTCCCCCCACGGCATGATAGGCAGTCGTCGAGCCGCGCCACCGGCGCTGCCACGATTCTGCGCTGCCGTATCGTCGGCGCCGGCTTCGCCGCCGCTCTCACCGAGGCGCGCACACCACCACGCTGCCTCCGACGAGCTTCCTCTCGGTTTTAAATCTGGCTGGGGCTGGCAAGAAAACAGCGCGAGCACATCCGCTGCTTCATCGTCCGCCGTCGGCGTGGCTGAGCGGAGCGAACCCGTCGTGCACTCCGACCATGCAGGCTCGCCGTCGACATCCCACGGGCGCCGTGCCAGCGCATCCAGCGTGCGCCCGCGCTCACGCTCACACGTGGTGATTGGCGGATCTGCGATCTCCAAGACCGTACAGCGCCGTCGCGGTTTTGCGAACAAGTGCATGCTTCCGCGCCGCGAGCGCAGCGTTAGTCCGTTCAGTCATCAGGAATAATTCCTTACTGTCGTGCTTTTTTGTCATATACCAGCATTCATATTTTGGTGCACTGTATTCTTGTGATGGGAGTTTGTCATTGGCATTGTTTCTTGTATACGTTTTGCATTGTTGGGAGGAGAAGCGACATAAATCGGATCGGAGTTCGTTATAGGATTTCTTAATATCTAATGAATTGTATATATCCTTAAACGTCCAAGCCACGCCTTCAGTAGGTGTAACTGCTGAGAAAAGTGCATGCATTGGAGATTCTAAACTGAGAACATTTTTCGCCACCAGTCTTCCGGCAAGTTAGTCAAGCCCGGTCCGCCACGCATGCTGGTACCGTGGACGATACTCGAACTCGCGCTTAAGCTGGCCATGTCGCTGACTCTGGTGCTAACACCTGCGCTGGTGCTGCTTGCAATGCCGCTAGCGGTCTTCCTGCTGCTGCTCATGACCACTGAACTGCTATCGGACGCTGTCGGTTTCGGCGCCGGCTCAATGAGCCCACCCACTGGTAGGTCAGACTCGCTGGGATGTAGACTAAACACATTACCAGCGCCACCTCCGCTGTCGCCGGTATCGGGCCCCAACCCCCCACTCCCATGCTTCATCGGCTTGTTCGGCTTAATAACCTCATCAATAATCCCCAACTCCAACGCCTCCGTCGAGTTCAAATAATTGTCGTTCTCAACCAACTTCTCAATCTGCTGCAGCGTGTACGGTTTCGCCAAGTGATCTTGATACACTCGATTCGCCTGCTCGCGCATACGCAAGATCTGCCGTGCCTGGATGGCAAGATCGCTTGCTTTTCCCTCCATTCCGCTCGACGGCTGGTGCACCATGATCCATGCGTGCGGCAGCGCGTATCGAGAGCCTGATTCGCCGGACACGAGGATGAGCGACGCCATGGACCCTGCGATGCCGACGCAGATCGTTGATACCGGACATTTGATGTATTGCATTGTGTCGATGATAGAAAAGCCTGCATGCATCTCACCACCGGGAGAATTGATGTACATGTAGATTGGCTTTGTGGAGTCGGTGGCTTCGAGGAAGAGCAGTTGCGACACTACCACTGCCGCCATGTTGGACTCGACATTGCCGTGCAGCATGATAATTCTCTCTTTCAGTAAACTTCATTCATCAGCTCTTTCTTCGCTTCGTCTCATAATAGTCGTACATACCGGCTGAAGATATCAAAATACATAGTTCCACCGTATTTCTGCCAGTTCATCAGCACCTCTGTACTGCCTCTCTCACACCACGAAACACTCACGTCTCGGTCTGGCACCGTCGGGATCGTGATCATCCGCTTCTGTGACGCACATGGCATTATCTCAGACGTGCGTTCTGCTATCCCCGGCCGGTGTGTCGGGACACTGAGCGATGTCGTCGCGGTGTGCAGGCTTCGTCTTACTTGCATGTGAACAGTAGACGATATTGACTTTGTCGTCGTGCTCGCCGCAAGGCTGCGTCGTGACATCGTAGCCAGTGAGAACATGGCCTATAGCCGAGCGTCTTGTATTAGCTCGTGGTGATATTGGCCTACTGTAGGTACAAACAAGCAGAATCTGGAGATGAACTACACTTCGTTCGCGTGAGGCTCAAATCATGAATTTCTTCTGGCCTTCGCAGTGATTACAAGCCCCGCTGGCCAGTGAACATACGCCGTCGACTTCCCTACACACTACACTTATATACCCCGTTTTATAGATGACCACCAAACTGTAATACATCTCTTTACTCTTTGATATCCGCCTTCAACGCTTAGCTGGAACGCCACTCTTGTCTACATCGTTCCAGCTCGATATCCGCATATACAGCCTGCATACCCCGATGGATTATCGCGCGAAGGACTGGAAACACATACCTGGACTATCACCCAACAAGACAGTTAGTTTTCAGACCCGGTACATCAAACACACTCCCTCGCCCGTATAATGTCTAATCCTGCTCGACGGCGCACGAAGTACGCTAGCCAGTCCGATCCGGCGCGCGTTCCGGGGCACACAGGACGACTGTGGCCGGCATCGGACTGTTGGGTGGCCATGGAGCTCGAGCAACACCATGACGCTGTTGAACGCTGCAGAACCAAGCTGCAAATGCTGTTCTGGCAATACCCGACGAAGCGAGACACGACGAGCAGGATGTGCGAGACAAGGACGCGAGAGCATACTGGTGGAACCGCGAACCGCACAAAGGTGGCTAGAGGTCTTACTAACTGACCTTAAAAGAACCCGATAAACGAACTGAGCAATGCGCGTAGAGCGGATTCGAATACCTAGACCAATCACCCAACAAGTTAAGTAGCTTTCGGACCCGGCATAGCAGGTACACTCCCGCACCATACAAAGTCTCATCCTGCTTGTGACGGCGTACGAAGTACGCTGGTCAGTCCGATCCGGCACGCGTTTCGGGGGGCACACAGGACAACTGTGGCCGGCAGCGAACGGTCGAGTAACCATGGAGCTCGAGCAACGCCATACCACTGTTACACGCTTTTGAGCCAGGTTGCCAATGCTATTCTAGAAATAGCCGATGTGGCGAGACACGATGAGCAGGAGGTACGATACAGGGACGTGAGAGCACACTGGTGGAACGGCGAGGCACAACGGCAGCCAAGAGGTCTTACTAACTAACCTCGAGATGAATCCGATGGATGGATTATACTGGAGAGGATGATGTATGTGAAAGATGGATGAGCGATGGGAAGTTGAGTAGCGAGAGAAGAACGAGGAAGAGAGAGGAAATTGGCCGGAAAAAGTAAAATGAGGGGAAATTCACAAGTTGGCGGGCAAGCGCTGAACGCGGAACGTGGTAAACACAGACACTCGCATGCGTGCGATACATTGCCAAGCTCGAGTTGTACCGAATCGTAGAGGATAATCGTAGCCACTGATATAAAGGTAACGCTTTGCTAACAAAAGTTTCTGTTCAATCGTCTGGCGGCGGAAATCGGACGCGTTGTCGCCGAACACGCTGCGATCAAACGCGTGCACGCGTGCGCACGTGCTGGCGCGTCGTGTTCTATCGTCCTGGGACCCGTCTGCACTGGGTACACGCGACAATCCAGTGCAATAATCAGATCAGATAATATTTGTATGATTCTGAGAGTGTGCTGGTGGAGTTGAAAGCGGTTATTGAATAAATCAAGCGCGTGTCTCGCGCGACACTCAGAGTGCTGGAACGCGCCTGTCACCTTCGCGCGTCCGCAGTTCGTCCTATTATTAAAAGATAAACCAAGCTCTCTATTTCATCTATCGTACTATTGATACCACACACCAAATTCCTATCTATAGCTTCATATCCCACCATTTCACACATGCATCGGCGCCCACACTCACCAACTTATCCTCGCCCACCCACGCGACGCCGTTAACGCCGTCCGTATGCGCACCCAAGCTCTTCACGTTCTTCGCAGGTTTCTCTGCACTATACACAATGATATTCGTGTCCAAGCTGCCCGTCGCTGCGTACTTGCCATCCGCGCGCCACGCGATGCTGGTTACCCGTGCAGTGTGGAACGCCCAGCGCGTGGAAAAGACAGAACCGTCAAGGGCGTCGACGACGGTGACTTTGCCTGTGGAGTCGCCAATCGCAAGGAGCAGCTTGCCATCGGCAGACTTGACGGGCGCAAGAGAGAGTACGCTCACGGCGGCGCGGATGGGGGAGATTTTGGTGGGGAGCGGCTGCAGATCCGGAACGCTCAAGAGAACAATGGAGCCATCTTGCGCGCCTACGACGACGATCGAGGAGTCCGCGTAGGCAGCTGTTATAGAGGAGCCCTTGTATGTGGCGACCGGGGCGAATGAGGAGGTGTAGCAATACACAGCCGACTCGGTTGCGAGAACAACGTACTCGCCGGCTGTGGAGATAGCCTTAGGTTGTGACGGCGCAACCAGCGACGCCGCAGTGAAGGAGTCGCCAGCGACAGTCTTAATGGTATCATCCCATGCGGCGGTAAATATGCTTTCTTTCGACTCGATGATCCCGACGACGAGGTTACCATGGCCGTCACCCTTGACCAAAGACGCAACGCCAGTCGCGATATCCCAATGCACTAGACGACCATCGTAGCTACCAGTGTACAACGACTTTCCATCGGATGACACCATAACCGCAGTGATCGCCTTTTGGTGGCCGTACAGCACGGTCATCGGTGCCGGGGCCGAGCTCTTGAGATAGTACATGTCTCCTGAAAGTGACACAGCGAGGAGCGTCGTGCTGGAGGTGTACACGACGCCAACCAAGTGCTCGCCGGTTACGACTTCCCAGGTCTCAACGCTCTTGATTTCACCGCTGGCGTAGGTCCACGACTTGACCTTTCCGTCCGTAGAAGCCGTCGCGAAGATGGGACTTCCGCTCTCGCTCTTGCCGGCAGCGACGCTAAGAATACCACCGTCATGCGCGCTATCAAGCTTCGCCAACACATCACCTTCCCTGCCGTCGTATACAACAATCTTACGATCCATGCCCACACTGACAACATAAGACCCGTCGACCGCGAACTTGACGTCCGAAGCGAAGTTGGTATGCTCGCCCCGCACTGCCTTTGCAAATTTGAATGGCGGGCCAGTTAACCACACCAACGACGAGTCGTCTGCGACCGTAGCAGCGCGAAAAGGGCGAACGCTTCGGATATCGACTGCATTGATCTGTGCGGAATGACCTGCGATCTCGCCAACGCTGTTTCCGGAATCAAACGTGAAGCAGTGTCCGTACCGTTCTTTGCCGTCTCCAACCGCGATGATCCGCTTACTCTCGCTATCCCACGCAAGATCATTAATCCGACCCGAGATCACAGGGAAAGTACCCTTCACGATTTCGGGATCCGCCGTGGTCGACGACGAATCAAACACCTTAACAACGCCAGACACATCGCCCGACGCAATGTAATATCCCGACGGGGCGAACTTTGCGACACTAGTAGTAGCAATATGACCTGTAAACTGCGTCGACTCAGAGGGCGTCGCGAGAGAGCGCAGGTGGACCGATCTGTTACTCGCGTAGACGATCCGATCTGTGCGTGCGTCATAAGAGAGGTGAAGCGGCACGGCTCGCGCTGTTGATGGCAGCGGAGCCCAGACCGCGGCTAGTAGCATTGTTATTCACATGACCCAGTGCACCAAATGACAAAAGAAGCTCGTACATCTACTAACCGACATTCTTTCTATATGCAAGTTGGAAGTGCGTGAACAAATCAGATCAATTGAAGAGCGTGAGGAAGGTCGTGACGTTCACAAGGCAGCAGCGCAGCCGATGACGCCAATTACAGTCATAAAGTGTGCCCATATATCAGTTACCTGAATCTTGGCAGAGCTGGAATTGAGCAGCTCAGGAGGATAGAAATTTACATAAATAGAACTAGGCGCTGTGGCCGAGCGGTTAAGGCGAGAGATTAGAAATCTCTTTCCCTCTGGGAGCGCAGGTTCGAGTCCTGCCGGCGTCGAATTTTTGTCTTGCATTACTATGCGATATGTTTTTTGCTTAGCCGAGGCCTGCTTTGACAAAATATTAGCGCATGCAGCACCATGTGAATGCAAGCACGCGATAAATATCCCATCCCCTCGTCATAACCTCGGGTGACGCGTGCTGTGGAGCGGTCGCGCGACTGATTGTTTGTTGACAGGTTAACCGATTAGGACTAAGGGTCAACTAAGTGTGATGGGGACGTGACGAGAACGCGCGACGAGAAGACCGTATGTATTCGTGGTGGTACATGTGGCTGGTACAAATCATGTCGCATTCTAGCGCTGTGTCGACTCTTGCTGGCTGCTACTGCGGCCGATGGACGATCATGGAACGTTCATGTCAAAGGTTGACAGAAGCTTCTATTTGCAACGAGCGCTTGATCGTGGCTGGTGATGGCTAGTGACACAAGACCCGAAGATTTTGACAACAGCTAATTTGGGGACTCGGACTGGGAAGATAACGAATACGAGCTCGCGAGCTGACTCAGATAGAGAGGGGGCTCGTAGCTGAATTCCTTATCTGCAATCTCGGGGAAACCGCCGACGTCGAAGCTCGACGGGACGGGCGCCGGGCCCCGGACGGGAGACTCAGGAGCGCGGAGCTGGCTGACCGGAAGCCACCATTGGAAAATAAAGAGAAGAAAGAATGAAGGGAAGGGCACTTTCTCCTGTAAGCTGTGTGTCTGTCTGTCTGGGAGACCCTGCCCTGTAAACCCTCTCCACAACTCTTCAACCAGGCCCTGACCAGCGATCGTGATTGCGAAAGCAGTACCATACCGCGAAAGTAAACTAGTTCGTGGGAAAGACACGAAAAAGACGATAAAGAAGAAGACAGATACGATGCTGAATTATTTTCGAACGCTCCGGAGCAGGCCTGTACCCTTTGCTCCTTGTCGCCGTAGCATCGTCGCCTGCTCCGCCTGCGCCAAACCTTCCCGCCTAATCTCACAGTCCCCGGCCACCGCTCGTTCTTCTTCTGCGTCCTCTCTCGCTCACCAAAAACGACACTTCCGCTCGCCTCTCGCTTTCAAGATGTCAATTGACCAGCAGTACCTTGAGGTCGACGACTCCAAGACTCTCAGTACGTCATCCTGGTTTGCCGCCTAGTGGCTTCGGCCGCCAGTGAAATGCCTTCCCCGCCTTCCGCGCTCTTCTTTGTCTTGCGGGTATGCTCAACTGACGGGATGCTAACATGCCTCCTATCGCACAGAGTTCAGCTCGCGTCGGTCTGCGGTCCACTCTCTCGATGGTATCGTGTCCTGCACGCAGCCTATGGCTGCTGCCGCCGGCATGAAGATTCTACGTATGGGCGGCAATGCCATTGTGAGTTGCCCGTGGATATCTTTGGAGTTGTGCGATACTAATGTTCCTACAGGACGCTGCTGTTGCCACCGCCGCCGTGCTATGCCTCATGGAGCCGACTATGGTCTCCCCCGCCGGCGACATGTTTTCGCTGTTCTATAACGCCAAGGACAAGACGTTGAAGGGCATCAACGCTTCCGGTCGCTCTCCCGCTGCGCTCACCATCGACTACCTAGCCTCCAAGGGCATCACCGGCCACAAGCTTCCCCCGAATTCTGTTCATTGCGTCACCGTGCCTGGTGGTCCCGCCGGCTGGGTTGACGCCATTGAGGCGTGGGGATCCGGCAAGATCACCATCGCTGATGCGCTGGCGCCGGCTATCGAGCTCGCCGAGAACGGTGTCCCAATTGCCGAGATCTCGTCGAACTTGTGGTACAGAGGATACTACATCATCACGAAGAACTCGCCTGAGAACTCGAAGGACTTGTTGATGCCGGACGGCAGCACGCCGAAGCAGGGCGACCTGTGGGTGAACAAGAAGCTCGCGGCGACATACCGGGAGATTGCTAAGCACGGCAAGGCGGGTTTCTACGAGGGCGTTGTTGCGCAGCGCATCGTTGACGAAGTGCAGAGCCGTGGCGGTGTGATGACGATGGACGATTTGAAGAACCACACGTCGACTTTCATCGAGCCCATCAGCGTCGAGTGGATGGACGGCATGACCCTGTGGGAGTGTCCTCCCAACGGTCAGGGTATCCTCGCCCAGCTCGCTGTCGGCATCATCCGCGAGATGATCGCGGACAAGATCGTCCCCCCCCCTGAGGAGTGGGTGCTCAACTCCGCCCCGTACTTGCACATGATCATCGAGGTCCTGAAGATGGCATTCCGTGACGGTGAGGAGTACGTCGCTGACCCCGAGCGCGCCAAGGTCCCCGCCGCTGCGCTGCTCGAGAAGTCGTACCTCAACAAGCGCGCGCACGAGTTCGATCCGAAGGTCGTAGTTGCACAGTACGCCCCCGGTCTTCCTAAGACTGCGAACGACTCGGACACAGTGTACCTCGCTGTCACCGACAAGGAGGGCAACGCGTGCTCGTTTATCAACTCCGTCGCGGGTATGTTCGGCACGGGTATCATCCCGAAGGACTCTGGCTTCACACTGCTCAACCGTGGTGTGAACTTCTTGCTCGACAAGACCGCGCTCAATGCGCTAGAGGGCGGCAAGCGGCCGTACCACACTATCATCCCGGCGATGCTCACCAAGAACGGCGAGATCTACGCTGCATACGGTGTCATGGGTGGCTTCATGCAGCCGCAGGGTCATCTGCAGGTTCTGCTGAACCACACTGTGTTCAAGCTCGACGAGCAGAAGTCGCTCGACGTGCCGCGCATCTGCATCACCCCCGGCAAGGTCGTCGACGGCGTTACCAACACGCTCGTCAACATCGAGGCCGAGATCAGCGCTGAGGTCGTCGCGGAGCTCAAGGCCATGGGCCACGACATTGAGCTGCAGAAGCGCTACGACCCGCTGTTTGGTCGGGGCCAGATCATCCGTCTCTCTAAGACACCGTCCGGCAAGACCGTGCACTCTGCCGGCAGTGATCCCCGCGGTGACGGCCAGTCGTTCCCGTTCTTCGATTAGACAGCGCGCTCTAAATTTTGATGTGTGACGTGTAGACGAATATTTTACGTTTGTAAATGCTGATAAATGCCGAGATTTAATAGTTAAAAGAAGTTTTGCTCGATAACAGATAGGACTGACGGACTACGTGAATGACCGTGGAAGCCTAGGCATAACATCCACACAGTTCCATGCGGGGTGATCGACGTGTTTCATACATGACTCGTCCAAAATACAAACGGCTTTGACCTGCTGAAATGGTGGGCGAGCAAAAAGGGGCTTCTGCCAGTTAAGGGGGTGGAAGATCGCGGCTGCAGGGGCAGACGCCGAGACGGAAGTTCGGGGACGCGCGTTGCGTTGCACTCTCGTATTGCCGCACCGTATTTACACACCAAAACGCGTCTCTCGCGTCGTTCGCAGCATGCTCCCGCACCAAATCGCGTATGAGTAATTACTATTTATTCGACGGACAAGATCCGCGGCTTCTAATTATAATGTACAGTAGATAGATACACACTGCACATACAGCGGAAATGCTCAAAATATAAACCCAAAACTCCACGCAATATGCGACCTGCATATACCGTACAAATACACATATGTACTAGTTAGGAAGTAGATGGACGGGGGCCGCAGGTTATGGCTTTTTGACGATCTTGTTTGCGCTCGCAACGCGCCGCAGTCGGGACTTGGTCGAACCTGACTTTGCGACGGAGGACATGATCTTAACATGGTCGTCGGGCGTGAGGTTATTGAACACGACGGGAGAGCGGTTTGACGCTGATGCAGCGGCTGCGGCGGCTGCGGCTGCGGCAGCAGCTGCGGATTGCTGTAGTTGTAGTTGTTGCTGTTGTTGTTGCTGTTGGTGTTGTTGCTGCTGGTGTTGCTGCTTTATCCGCTGGCGCTGCTGGTGCTGCTGAATCTGCATCTGCTGCAGCGTGGCGATTGAGGACGTCGGGGTTCCGCCAAGTCCAAGCCCGAGGCCGACATCGACACCAAGTCCAGATAGACCGGCGCCGGGGAGACGGCTGGGGTCGGGAAAGTCGGGTAGTGGGGGTGGTACCTCGTGGAAGTGCGAGGAGTGGATGCCAAAGGAGGGGGTCGATGCGGCACCGCGGAGTGTCGGGTGCGAGCGCGTGCGCTTTAGCTGGTGGCTGTGGTGATGACGGCGCGAACCAGAGTGCAGTGCGCGCGGTTGCTGAGCTTGCTGCTGTTGTTGGAGGAGGAGTTGCTGTTGTTGCTGTTCCTGCTGGCGAAGGAGCATCTGGTGTTGCTGCTTCTGGAGCTGTCGTTGGTGGTGGTGCTGCTGCTGCGAGATCGTCTGCTGCATGAAGGATGGTGATGCTGGCAGGGGCTGTAAACCGTCGGACAGCGACTCGGGCAGTGGCTGCAAGCCATCAGTGAAGGCGGTATGGACCGGGAGCGTCGGCGGGGGGGCCAGCTCCTCGAAGGTCGGAGAGACGGACGAATGAATAGGCCGCGAAAGCGCGTGCATGGACTGCACATGGCGTAAGGGGATAGAGGTCTCGCGCATCTCCTGTTGTTGCTGCAACAGCGCGGCATGAAGGCTGGTGTCGTCTGAGAAGAGCAGGTGGTGCTGGTGGAGTCGCTGCTCAAACTGTCGCTGCTGCTGCTGCAGTTGCTGCCGCTGCTGTTCTTCATGTTGCTGCTGCTCCAGTTCGTACTGACGCATCTGCATCTGCTCCTGAATGGCAAGATCAAACTGCAGGGGCGTCTGCGTGATGATGTACGGAGCGGCGTCGTCGAAGTCGTCTGCAATGTCCTGGGCGGGCTCCTGGGGCGGGAGGTCGAACACGTCGGGCTGCATATTGAAGACGTGAAGGGACATGTCGGCAGAGTGAGGCGGAGAAGACCAGAGATCCTGCCGGAGGACATGGTGGCGCGGCGCGGGAGAGGACTCAGGGGAGAGCCCTGACGCGGCTGCGGAGAGATGCGGCGGCCCCCGCAGACTGGGGGTGGTGCGCAGGGAGGGGGTAGCGGCTGCCGAGGAGGCAGTGGTGCCGTAGTCGGCGAGGGTCGGCATAGACTGGGCGTGGTGGAGAGCGGGCGGGTATGCGGCGATGTCAGGAAAGGCATCCTCGAAGGGGTCGGTGCTGAGGAGGAGGTGCGTGCCGCCGGAGACGTCGTCATCGAGGTCATCGATATCGTCGCCGTCGAGGGACGGCGCGCCAGAAGCGATAGCGATGCGGAGCGCGTTGTGAGGCGTGCGGACACGGTCGGGGTCATCCGGCGGGAGGAACCGGCGCATGGCGGTGGGGGTAGTCGAGCTGATAGAGGTGGCGGAGCCGCGGACGTCGTCATCGCCGGTGATGCTGCTGTTCTCGGCGTCGCCGTCGTCGTCGTCGTCACTGCGAGGGGCCAGGAGGGGCGAGGACGGCGTGACGAAGCCCTGGCCGGCACTGCGAGAGGGGTCGAGCAGCAGGTTGGCGAAGACGAGGGCGTGTGTTTGTTGTTGCGCCGGTTGCTGCGGCGTGCGCGGCAGGGGTGCCCGGGGTAGTGTGCGTCGCCGCGGCGGTGAGGGTGACGGCGGGCGCATCTCGCGCGGCGGCAGGCGGAGTGGCGGCGTCGCGGGACTCGCGCGGGCGAGCATCGGCGGTGCGGTGCGATGTGTGGCGCTGCTGCTGCGGGTTCTTCGTCGGTGCCCGCGAGAGTGGTCCCGCTCCCGGCGTAGTGCGCGCGCGCCGGCAGGGACCCCTTGTTTATGTACCCGCGGCAAGCCAGCGCCGCGCCGCGCCAGCGGCGGCGTGCGGCGCCGGGCAGCGCGCACAGCGCCCGCACCGCCACGCTCTTGTTTGTTGATGCCCGGCGTTGTGGCAACCGTCGGCCCGCAGCCGTTGCCGTAGCGACGCGATGCGATGCTATGCGCGCTCATGGCTCTCTATTCAGTGCTGGCTACGCGTTCCCATCACCGTCCGTCGCTGCTCTGTAAAATTGTAGACACTAAACCCCCGGCATGCGTCCGTCCAGGCCGTGCTGCAGCTCCTCCTCCAAGCTGCCCTCTCCGAACCCCGGCTCGCTCGGCCGCGGCACGTCCTCCTCTTCTACTCCACCCGTGTCCATGGCGTCCGCATCTAGCGGCGTCGCGCCAGTCGCCGCCGCCGCCGCCGCGGCGGCGGCGCTCCCTGTCCGTCCAAGCATTTGCTTCTGCATCTCCACCGGCTGCCGCACCAGCCGCCGGAACTCCACCACCTCGCTCGTGATCATGTCCCGCATGGACGGGATGTCTTGCACGCTCTCGAATGAGAAGTCAAACTTGGTTGGGCACTCCAGTTCGTCTGCCGCGTCATGCCACACCGCGAGGTAGGGATGCTCGAGCGCCTCCACCACCGTGATCCGCTCCGCGGGATCGAACGCCAGCATCCTTGCGAGCAGGTCCAGCGCCTGTGGGTTCGCGGTCGGAAACAGCTCCGCGAAGGGCACCGGCCGCATACGCGGCAGGCTGCGCACGTATTCTTGTGCGCGCGCGCTGCCAATCCGCGAGAGCGTTTCCTCGGACGGTGTGCCGAGGTAACGCAGGATCTGATTTAGCTGATCGACGTAGTCATGGCCCTTGAAAAACGGCTTGCCGCCCAGTAGCTCCGCCAGGATGCAACCCACCGACCAAACGTCGATCGCCTTCGTGTAGTTCTGGAAGGAAAGCATGATCTCCGGCGCTCGGTACCACCGGGTCGCCACGTATTCAGTCATGAACCCCGCATTCTCAGCCTCATCCGCAGAAAAACCTCGCGCAAGTCCAAAGTCGCAGATCTTGAGGTCGCAATCCGCATTCACAAGCAAGTTTCCTGGCTTCAAATCACGGTGCAGCACATTCGCAGAATGGATATACTTCAGGCCGCATAGGATCTGGTAAATAAACGATTGATAGTGCGAGTCCGTGAGCGGCTGCTGCGAGCGAATAATCTGATGCATGTCGCACTCCATGAGCTCCTCGTACAGGTACACCTCGTTGAAGTTGTTCGTGTCCACGATGTCCATGTCGTACAGACACGTAATGTTCTTGTGCCCACGGAAGTGCGCCAGCAGCTTCAGCTCGCGTAGCGCGCGCTTTGCCAGTATCTTCTTGGAAAACACGTTCGTGACCTTCTTGATGGCGACTCCGACGGACTGGTCCGCCTCTGCGTACCGCGCCGCGCACACGATGCCATATGCGCCCTGCCCGAGTTCCTTCACGACGCGGAAGCGCCGATCGATCGTAAAGTCCTGATTGAGCACGCGGTACGTATGCCGCTCGATGTTGATCATGGCTGCTGTATGCGTGGGATTGGTGGTTCGTCGTAGTCTTTGAAGTCGTCTGGTTTCGGTTTCAGGTGCGCTGCAAGCAGACCGCGCATGCGCAGTCCCGGTCGCAGATCTACGCTAGTGTCGATCTGTGTCGTGCGTGTCGCCTGTGTCGCGCGTGTCGCAGCCCTAGCCCAGTGCATGCCGCTTGCGTGCGATTCAATTAGCCGTGCGTAAACAATTCAATTTCGACGTATGCAAACCTCGTTTGACTACATCGCTCCTCCCGTGCGATTCCCACCGTCAGCACTATGGAGTCCATCGAGGTCCACTCCAAGGACTTTGCGATCCGCTGGATCACTGTCCCGGACCACGCCTCCGTGCGCTGGCAGCTCGCGCCCAACAAGAAGTCTATCAACTTCGGCATCTTCCGCAAGTGTCGTCCTCATGAACCCCGGCCCGCCACCACAGCGACCCTGGACGACCGTCTCGCCAACTCCGCGCTCACTCCCGTCTATTGGCATGGCCGCTGCCACCCCAATGCCATCGTCAAGGGCTCTTACTCCGTCCCTGCCGGCGCCGGCGGCGTCTTCGGCTTTCTCTTCGACAACACCTTCTCAAAGACGCTCTCGAAGACCGTCCAGTTCGCGCACTCCGTCGTCCCTCCTGACACCACAAACCCAAGCAACGTCACCCCCGCCACCACGACCACAACCACCACCACTCGACGGCCTCGACGCGGCACCGGTGTGTCCAGACGTAATGCGAAGGAATCTGAGCTGCTGGACCGGCCGTCACAGTCGTCCGACGGCAGCAGCAAAGCCGACACCGTCGACGACCGCTTTCACGGCGGCGTGCTCCTAAAAAAGCGTCGCAAGCGTTTGCAAGGGTATGCAAAACGATACTTTGCCCTCGACGCCGACGCAGGCATGCTGTCGTACTACCACGACGTCACCTCCTCGCTGCTCCGCGGGTCCATCCCTCTTGCGCTTGCCGCCGTCTCTGTCAAGCCCCAAACGCGGGAAATATTTATAGACTCAGGCGCCGAGATCTGGAACTTGCGCGCGCCCTCGCAGGACGAGTTTGAGGGATGGCAGGCCGCGCTCACGCGTGCGCGTACGGTCGCATTGACGGTTATACCTGATGCTCTCGTTGCACGCGCCTCTTTGGCTGCTGGCACTGTCAGCATTGCATCCACCACTGCGACGCCTTACGCAACAACGCGCAGGGTCGACGCGCATATGATGGAGGCACTTGGTAGCAAGCTCAACGCCGCGCTTGCACTTTCGCAGAAACTGGCCAGCGAGACATCCTCTACCTCCTCCTCCTTTTCCTCGCTGGCACCATCGTTGCAGCCCACGCCAGTACAGACGCCGCCTCTACACACTAACCACCACCAAGGCAACGGCACCCGGACAGCCGCCAGCGCGTCTTCAACCGTTAACTCCGCCACATCTAGCGATCAATTGTCAACCTCAGCACCTAAACGGCAACCATTCTGGCAAAAGCGGTCGAATCCAAAGGAGTCCTTCCCTACGCTTGCGAGCTTCGAGAACAACACCGCGCAGCCATCAAAACCTTACTCGTCGCCACCGCCGCTGCCGCTACCACTAATAGGCTCGCAATTCACAATGGCGCTCGAGCTACAGCAGCTTCTTGACCAGTTGCTGAAAGACTACACCACGATCATGCATACTGCGATCACACACACACGCACGCTGAGCGACATGATCCGGCCACTGTCGCCCACGATCGACCAGAAACTTGAGGACGCGACGCTCGCTGCGCACGACGAGGAGGACAACGGGTCAATATTATCCGACTCAGAGTTCTTCGACGCGGCGGAGAACCCGCCGATTTTTGTCTTGCCGGATAACAACAACGGCGATGCGCCAGAGGACATCGTTGTTGTGTTTGACGACGAGGAAGTCGATGCTCGGTCAAGTTCGTCGCTGCGGAGGATGTCAGCTACCTCTAGCGTGAGCTCGGATTCAATCGTGCTCGCAGCGCTGACGTCGAATGCGAATACTCAGGTCGACTTATACCCGCTTCCGATCACCACGCCCATCTCTCGACGCGAGATCGTTCCAAAGGCGAAAGTGCCACCGCCGAGCTTAATCCAATTTGTGCGCAAGAACGTGGGCAAGGATTTGTCAACTGTGACGATGCCAGTCACCGCGAACGAACCACTGTCGTTACTACAGCGGTACGCGGAGGTGCTGGAGTACTCGTCGCTACTCGACACCGCGTCGAAGAGTTCAGTCGCAAGCGGCGAGCAGATGATGTACGTCGCCGCGTTCGCCGTATCGACGCTGGCCAACAACCGGTCAAACGCGCGCGCACTGCGGAAACCGTTTAATCCACTGTTAAACGAGACGTACGAACTCGTGCGCGAAGACATGGGGTTCCGGTTTTTGTCCGAGAAAGTGTCACACCGGCCGCCGGTCATGGCAACATTCGCGGAGTCGCAGCAGTGGTCGTACTCGTTTTGCCCACAGCCGTCGCAGAAGTTTTGGGGAAAGTCAGCTGAGATTATAATCGAGGGTCAAGTTCGCGTTAGTATATTCGGAGATCCGGGCGAGGTAGGAACCCCGTCGATCACACCGGTCGTGTACACGTACTCCATGCCGACGACGTACTTGCGGAACATGCTCGCGGGCGAGAAGTACATCGAGCCCGTGGGCCAAATGATTGTGTCTGCCTCGTCGGGACATCGTGCGGTGATTGAGTTCAAGTCGAAGAGCATCTTCTCTGGACAACGCGTGGATGAGGTGACGGTCAAGATATTCAAGCCATCTACGACGGACGGTTGTATCGAGCGCGTTTCGATGCACGGCCGGTGGACGTCGGAATTGCTCCGGGACAGCGACAACTCCGAAGTCTGGCGTGTGGGCAGTCTAATGCCAGACCAAGCAGCGCGGTACGGCATGTCGACCTTCTCCGCGTCTCTGAACGACATCACCATCCTCGAAAAAGACAACAACGTTCCCCCCACCGACAGTCGCTTCCGGCCCGACCAGCGGGCACTGGAGAACGGCAACATTGACGAAGCTGAGCAACTCAAGCACATGGTGGAGGAAACCCAGCGCGAGCGGCGCCGGCACGGTGAGATTCCCACCGAGGGCGCGTCAAGTGTGTGGTTTGAACGCGTGGAGGACGATGTGTGGGTGCCGGTGCGGGGGAAGAATGGGTATTGGGAGCGACGGCGGCGGCGAGACTGGGAGGGCGTGCCTGAGCTGTGGTAATTTTTGATTGCACTTGGGCTTTTTGATTTGAAGTATAGATGTGAGTACATAGACTTTGCGATTGGCGAATGTTATATAGAACCACTTTGCTTGGGCTGGATGACACCAGTGCTGCCTTGAGTGCGGCCTTGAGTGCGGGCGCCAGGGGAGCGCGGAAGTCGGAGCGGATGACGGCCGTCAGCCGAATTATGACCAAGCATTCGCCGCATCATATGCGGCTGAGACCATTGACTCTCCGATAGCTCCGGAGGTAACTGGGCCAGTCGGGGTCTAGCGCGCCGCGGTGCTCCACTCTGTTCCGCATTCTCTAAGTTGATTATGTCACAGTTCGCAAGCAGCTCGGCGTCTCACCTAATCGACGTTGTCCCCTTGGACGCAGGTATATAAGAGGGCCTCAATTGCCGGTGAGGGAGGGTTCTGCGACAAGTCCTATGTGAGAAAGATGACCGCCGTCAAGCCGCTCGTGTACATCATCATCTCCACCACGCGCGTGACCCGCGTCGGCCCCGACATCGCGAAATGGCTGCTAACCCATCTCACCTCCTATACGACTGCGACGTCATTCAAGATCATCGATCTCCGCGACTACGATCTGCCACTGCACTCCATCGAGCCGGAGATCCCGATGACGGGCAAGTACTCCCAGCCCGGTACCATCGAGTGGAGCAAAACAATCGCCGCGGCTGATGGGTACATCTTCGTCACGCCGATTTACAACGGGTCGTTCCCCGCGCCGCTCAAGAACGCGCTGGATTACCTGAAGAAAGAGTGGTTCGGCAAGCCGTGTGCGATCGCGAGCTACTCCCGTTTGGGGCTGGACACCGCGGCGAAGCAGCTTGCGCACGTGCTGAAGAATAGTCTGCGCATGGATTTGGTGGAAGAGTTTGGCTTGTTCAAGATCGCGGATATCAAAGCCGAGCTCGAGCAGCAGGAAGAGGCGGCCGAGGCTGTCGTGTTCGATGAGGGTGCACCGGAAGTGACGACAGAAAAGGTGGCTGAGTTGGTTAAGAATCCATTGCTCGAGAGCGTGTTGGCGTCACTAGAGGCTAAGCTGGCACCGAAGACGGCGGAGGTGTAACATCTCGGAGAGGGAGGCAGACATTAGATGTAATTGAGCTGGCTGCATATCTTCTATATATGATACCGGAATAGATTCTGCTGCATTTTATATTGGTGCCACAGACAGGCTGTAAAGGTGCCGCATTGTGTATGTCGTGGCTGTATGCGTATTGTATCCGTTCGTGAACTTCTATGACAACCCTCCGGCTCATGACTGCATGTGTGTAACCAGCGCAACAAGCGCTTCTAATCGATCCTTATGCACGCCCTCGATCGTCGCCACCCCCCCGCTCTTTGCCGGCGCACGGGAGAGCACCCCGTCGACACTAGCACTCCACCCCCGAACGATCAGCTGTTCCTTCGTCTCATCGTCCGAAAGCCCAAAGTACTGTGCCACCTCCGCAAGTGATATCGAGCTGAACGCCCGAGCCACGAAGGCATAGTTTTGCTCACGGACGTGGGAGATAAGAGATTGCAGTAGCGCAGATTCGTGTGGCGGTGTGGCGGCGGCGGTAAAGAGACGTTCGAGTTCTGTGGACGCGGTTGTGAAGAAGAGTGGGAAGTCGCGATTCCATAGCGCGAGCAACACCTTACGCGCGCTGACCGCTGCCGCCCACGCAACTGCGTATTCCGGCGCCACGTCTTCGGCGCTGTCAATTTCAAATACCCCCCGTCGCGCGCGCTTACATAGGAAGCGTGCTTCTTCGTACTCGTCGTCGAGGAGTAAGGTATATAAGTACACCGCGTAGAAGCGGGGTATGGCAGGTGCGAGCGGGGTGGTGGGTGCCTCAGCGAGGGGTTCGAGGGATCGGAGGAGAGAGAGCTCAGGATTTGTGGGGATGTCTTCCAGGAGCGGGAAAGTGTGGTCGATCATCGTGGCGTGGAGATTGGGGTTGCGAAGGTGTGTGATCGTTAGGTTGGTGAGCGATGGCGGGGCAGCAGGGCGAAGTGAGATAGGTAAGGGTTCGGTGGACGAGGGTTCGTCAACGCTAACTGCGCCGTGGCATCTGATCGGCACCACTAGTTGCCACACACTCACCCATTAACAGTACCTCTCATATATTCTTCGAGCGAGTGAGTTAACAGCGCATAAGCGCAGCAGATGGCTACGAATCCGTTATAGCGCGCCGACAGCCAGTTCATACGTGACGATGAGACCGCTACGCACGATGCTGTTACACGCCGCCGTCAGCGCGATGGCCCTACTGGCGCGGCCTTCGGTAGCGTTATTTTCAGTGCAGGATGACATTCTTGCATTTCCACAGGTATGCACATTTCCGAGGACTGTCCCAATGTTCGTGCTGACGGTCTAGTACCAAATCTACATGACAAACGACTACATCACGGAACTCGACGCAGCCGCTCTGATGACGGCCGCACCAGAGACCGATACAACAGGAAAGCCACCGATATACGAGATCGTGACGCTACAGCACCAGAAATTTCTCTGCGCATTGCCTGTGCTTGAACCGCAAGCGATGCTGAATGCATCGCAGAAGGAGCTCTCGAAGTCAGAAGAAGAACGCGAGCTCTCGCGCGCACAGACAAACGGATGGGACTTGCTCGAGCCGTTGAGCGGGACGTGTTTATACTACGATGCGGGGTGGTGGACATATTCGTTTTGCCACAAGGTGGAGGTGAAGCAGTTTCATCAGCTAATACCCCGGAAAGGCTCGCGACCGTATCCGCCAAAGGAGGATCCGAATAACAAGTCGTATATACTAGGGAGGGTTGCGGAGCGGCATGCGGTCGTGACTGCGCCGGGCGATGAAGGAGCGGCGACACATCAGCATCAGCCGCTTGCGACGGCGAGTTTGGTGGTGGATGCGACTGTGCAGGCGGCGGGTGAGATTCGGTATTTGGTGCAGAAGCTGGGCGGCGGGACGGTATGCGATTTAACCGGCCGTGAGCGCAAGATCGAGATCCAATTCCACTGCAACAAGAATCCGCGCGACAAGATCGCGTGGATTAAAGAGGTCACGACGTGTCGGTATTTAATGGTGATTCACACTCGGAGGTTGTGCCAGGATGCAGCATTTTTGCCGCCGAAGGAGAATAGCGCGAATGAGATCCGCTGCCAGCATATTATCACCGAGGAGGAGAACGAACGGAGAAAAGAGCAGGCGACGCTGGAGGCGGATATACTCTCTGCAATGGATGATCACGATATTCTCGGTGCTGAGGGTGCGGAGGAGGCTGGCGCGGATGCGCCACCGACCACGCCAGCGGCAGGGTCAGGGGATGCGACTACACCGACAGACAAGGAGTTCTCGAACGCAGCTGCGACAGAGACTGCGTTGTCAAGCGGCGAAGTGGCAGCGTCTACGACTACGGAGGCCGTTGCGATAGACGGCGCAGGACAGGACGATGACGACGCCGCAGGACAGGGCCCGGACCTCGCAACGTCGGCGAGCATGCTGATCCGGGACATCCAGCGGCAGATCGCGGAAGGCACGTTTCTTACGCCGGCGGGGACGGTGGCGACAGAGGAGGACAGCTTTTCGTACATGGTTGCGCTGGAGGACGTGAATGGGCAGGTGATTGGGATTGTGACAGTGGTGGTGGACGGGGGCCAGGTGGAAGTGCTGCTGGACGAGGAGAGGTTAGGGGTTGTGCGGGAGGACGACAAGGCGGGCGTGCTGAGCAAGTTCCCGCAGAAGCTGATGAACGACCTGCGGGAGTTCTCGGGGGGACTCGGGTACGAAGACCTGCATAAGGCGCTGGGGCGGGGCCACGATGGGCTGAGCGGCCTTTGGGAGGACGACGAGGAGGTCGAAGTCGGCGCGTTCGACGACAGCGAGGACGAGGACGAGCACGGTAGCACAGCCACGGCTGCACCGCCGCGCGCCCCAGGTACACGTGCGCAGGGGTAGCCCCAGCCACGCGCGCGCACACGCCACGAGGCGTGGCCCCTATATTCGGGCTGGCGGCCAACACAGAGGCGCGCGCGAACGGGGCAGACCCCTGCAGCGCCGGTGGCAATAAAGAGGTGAGCGGCCCAGTTTCTCTTCGTTTCCGTACCGCCAAAATGGCCTGGTGATCACGATCCACATACAATCTGCCATGGACCCGACTACTGCGTCGTCGTCCGCGTCCCTCTTCGCGTCCTCCGCCACCGGAGCGCGTTCCGACTCCTACGACGCCTCCTCTTCGACCCTCCTCCCCGCTGACTTCCACCGCATCTTCTACGCCGCCAGCGGCCGGCCGGGACCCATCTACATCTCCGCTCTCGATGACGGCATCCTGACCGCTGACGAGTCGCCCGACCCTTCGCTCTGTCGCCGCCTCTACATTGCCGCCTTCGACACCTACGTTGGCGCCATCTTCCGTCTCGGCTTCGACGGCCGGCGGGTGTGCACCATTACAGACGAGCGTTGTCATCACCATGTCCATCGCAACCCCAAGGACGACACCAGCCTGCGCATCGAGTTCGCCAACTACATGCGCGTCAAGCTCAACCCCTCATACCGCGTTCGCCACCGCTCTTCCTCCACGCCGTCGCTCCTTCCTCCGTCACCAACAGCCTCCGTCCGCCCCGGCATGTCCAGGAGCGTCTCCGAAGCGCCGTCTTGCATCAGTCAAGTCAGTCAAGCCTCGTCGCACTCTGGCCGGCACATCTCGTTCTCCTCCGCATACGAGTTCGAGTTCTGGGGCATGCGCTTCGTCTGGCGCGGCGTGCGCGCCCACAAGTCCCCCGTCGCATCTGTACACAACGAAAACGGCGTGTCCGGAGCTAATAGCTTTGATTTGCAGATGATCTCGCGGCTACTCCCTACATCTGCGAAACACACTGTCGTCGCGCACCTGGAGCGCGAGCCATCGCAACCAGAGATGTGGAAACTATCGCTGGAAGACCTTTCCATCACCGCACCCGACTTCGCAAGTGCTGCTGAGGTGTTTGTCGCGACCGCCATGATTCTCATACAGCGCGAGGCGCTCGCATATCGGCTGCTGCCGATAAAAGACGCGTACGTCGGAAAGCGGCTTGCGGTCGGGTTCTATGTCGGAAAGATGCGCATCCAGATGGAGCTCATGCCCTGGAAGGTACTCACAGAAGAATGCGTCGCGCTCTTCCGGCCAAAACTTCGTTCGAGAGACTCCTCCGCACGGACGTCGCGATCATCAGCATATTAACATCACAGTATACACAGATTGGTTATTTACGCCTCTGTACACGGTTCAAGGCGTTTGTTTATTGATATTTGGTGGCTGCAGACTGCGCATAATCAGCAGATTGAAGAGTTTTTGGGAAAAGCAGTGTTTGTTTGCCACGGTCAGTAGTGCACTGCATCGGATACTTAAACAGGTCATGTTATCGTCAATTTCTTGTTCTCTCGTTAGACAGATAATTCCACAACTGCTCTACTGCGTCTGATCCTTCCGTGCCTACATGGGCAAACTTGATCACGTTCTCACCTGAGAGGATGCTGAACAAGTCTGCTCCGTCGCTGTTGCCGGCGTACGGGTCGCCGTTCTCGTCTTCTTCGTAGAGTATATGCGTCGCCCGCGACAGCGCCGCGTCCTGGGTCGCGATTTGCTCAAATCGCGTGCGATCGTGTTGATATAAGCTCGATAACTGATCAAGCGAGCTTGACTTGAACGAACGCTTGAAGTAGCTCAATATCCGTCCAATGTGTACGCGTCCGTTGAGGTAGAATAGTCGGGGTTCCTGACTAACGTCGGCAAGTGTCGCCATGTCGCCACGCCCGCGCTCGCCTCCTTCACCTTGCGTAAGGTCGAATTCGTTGTTGAGCGGGTTCACGAGCGGATGCGAGGTAAGGGTTGAGATCATCCTGATCGCGGGAAGAGCGTACGGGTATTGGTCGGGGAAGAAGATCAGAAAGCGGAATACACCGCCTGCGTAGGGGCCTGCGCCGGTCAATTTCAGGCAAAAATGAGTAGGAAAGAGAGGGCCCACCTTTCTTAAGAAAAATAACACCCTGCCATATCCTTGGTGTGGAGAGCGACGGGCATACGTAAATACCAGACGGGCACGCCGTCGCTATGTTTGCGCTGCGCGTTGTTAGTCACCAGCCACCCATAAGTATCTAGCAAACTCACCTCTCCACGAGGATTTCTTGCAGCAGAAACGCGGCGTTGTAGCGGCCCTCCATGCCCTCTAATTCTTGGGGATACGTCCATCGTGAAGCGGCGAGGACCGATGAGCTGCTGGCATCGACCCCTGAAACTATAACGTTTAGTGCGGTTCAGGCGCAAATGGTACACAACTGCGCAGTTGCGGCGCAAACGCGTACGGATTTGGCGCAAACATTTTTATTTACTGTCTCTCACGAACAGCTTCATAGCCTCGCTGCATGCCACACCTCCACGTAATACCTCGTTCTTGATTCAGCATTTCCTTGCGTCGTATCCAACAAGACGCGCAGGACAGATGAGATGCAGAACATCACATGGTCGACTACCCCGTTCACAGAGCTGCACGCACTGCTAACGTCGCCTGTCGCGGACTTCAGCGAGGTCTCGGCGGCGGTGCTCGCGCGATTGCCTGATCTGCACCGTTTTCTCGCGCTGCCCGGCAAGTCCGATGAAGGACGACGCGAGGTTACATCAGGTATGTATGTCTTACTTCTATTGGAAGACTGTCGTGGTTAATTAGAATCAGGCACGTTCGACATCGACGGCGACAAGTACTCTGTCAACTCAGAGTTTATTACCGAAGCCTGCGCGCTCGCCGACGAACTCGGCCTCGACGAACGACTTGCGGCAACATACCTCCACTATGGCGCGGAGTACCAACTCCAACTTGACCGCCGTCCTTCACAATGCGCCGTGATCCTGTACCACTTGCGCCAGGAATATATCCTCTCCAGCGTGCGGCAGTTGCTCGTCAACGCGCGGAGCCCAGGGGACGGCGAGCACACACTGGAGTATCTTGATCTTGCGAAGAAACTCGCGACACCAGCGTTCGTGGTGACAGTGGTTCGTGCCATGGAGACGCAGCGTGCGAATATGCGGACGTTCCAAGAGCGAGAAGCGAGCGCGTTGTTTCTTGGGCGGGATCGTGACGAGGCGTATAGTGAGACTCTGCGGTATCGGCGCGAGGCGATGTACAAAGAGCACGAAATGCTCGCGCATATCTTTGCGTTGCTGTGCGCGCACGATTTTGTCAACGTCACACACGCAAAGTCGTTTCTCGAGATGGCGGCGACGTTGGAGAAGTACGACCAAATTCTCACACATTATGTTGTTTGCATAATTTGGCTCTTCGACGCGCTATGCGCATCCCGGAACGACGGCGAGACTGCACATACTTTCCCTGAGGTATTACAGATCCATAATTATTTCAAGGAACAGCGACGGAAACAACCGCTCAAGCTCCCACATTTTTACGCGGCTGTTGAATTCTGGTGGATCGTCTACTTCCGCTGGTTCTGCAACGAACAAGGCTCGCAACAGATCATTGAGCAACACAAAATCGACTATGAAGTGGACGTGTACAAGCCTGCACTGGCGTGCGTGACAACCGGCGGCGCGTTTGCGTTCATGATGAATTTGACGGCGGATTTGTTGGATGACGCGGAGCCGGATACGCTGCATACGGATTTACGGTCGATTTTGGATGCGTATTCGCTGATGCAGCGCGATGCTTACGAGAATCCTGTTTTGCAGCCGTTGAATGAGACTTCGCGGCTTGAGATCACGTATGCGGTTTCGGACGTATTCAAGCAACTGCTGTTTGATACGCTGGGGAATTTACTCGATGCGATTATCGCGAACTTCGCGGATTTGTTGATGGAGCTGTTCAGAGGAGGAAACGATTCCCTTCCGCGTTTGGGGTATTTGGTAGAGGATGAGTCTGTGCCGCCTGTTGATGATCGTCCTCCGATTCACTTTGAACTGGAAATGTTTTTCATGACGGTTTCGTATCTTTACTCCGGTCGCTCTGACGCGGCGCTGCAGTTCTGGTCGGACGTCGAGGGCCATTTGTACGGATTTCTGAAGTGGTTTTCACAGTGCGAAGAGCCTTTGGCTGTGACCGCATACTGCGATATGTTGGCATCGATTTCTTCTGGACCGACCTCGTGTGCTGCGTGTTTTTTGTTTCTGAAGCAAGGCGACCTTGAACAACGGGTCGTCGCGCTAGGCGAGGAAAGCGGGTCACAACTGAGCTGGAACTACATGCTCGAAACTTTCAACTACTACGTGGCACGCTTAAGTGCGGCGCCGGAGCAGATGTTTCCGACTACTCCGAGCAGTAGCGTGATGCGAACACTGGTGTCGATGACGGAGCAGCCCGAGCTCAATGAAGACGATTCGCGGGTCGTGTCTTCATATTTACGTCTGATTCAGTCCATTATCACGTGGGATCCTGCCGCGCGGGAAGAGTTCATCTCCGGGTCTGCGCCGGGGACGGCGACGGCGTTGAATTCGCTGTTCGATATGTTAGGTTGTCAAGCGACGCTTGTTGCGCCTATACTAGATGTATTCGCGGCGCTAGCGGCGAAGTCGACGAGAAGCGTGCGACTGGAGTTATGGAGGCGGCTTGATTTGTGGTTGTTACACGCGCCGGTGGCGTCGCGGAATCATCCATCTAGTTCGGCGGGGTGGCCCCAGCAACGGATGTCGTTCCAGGATCGATTTCGGATATTGTTACCTTCGTACCAAGATGTTGTCAGTCTCGTTGCGTTGCTTGAGTGTCTTACGCGTGTCGCGGTTGATTCGACTATGAACGAACTCCAGTTCCCTGATAACTTGGGCGAGAATTATCGGTCGCAAGACGGAATACGGCCATATGTTTTGTATATTATAGACGACATCTTTTTCTATTCCAGCGCGTCCGAATTATCGGAACCGCGTCGGTTGACGTTGCAAATCGTGTGCTTAAAGTTTATTCTGAACTGCATACGGAATTTTAACAGCAACCTCGTTGCGCTCACTGCGATTTCAGCTGGTGTTGATACCCGAAACGGCGGTAGTGGAGAAAAGTCCTTTCTGCCGGCGAGTATCGTGGAGTATATCCGAATTCACCCGTGTGTGTGGGCGATGGAGAAGTTGTTTGAGACGAAGATTTATGAAATCCTCTTTGGAGTCGCTGCGCAGGGAATTGATAAGATCACGACGCCGGGCGCGACGCGAGAGTTGTCCGAGAAAAGCGTGAGCGTGTCGTTGGAAGTGATTAATACGGTACTCGCGATTGAGGATACCTATCTCGACGTGATGGAGCCTTTGGTGCGCTCGAACGACGTGTCGCTTATTGATCCTACGTCGAAGACGTCCGCGCAGGCGCAATCGACGCATACATTCAACGGACTTCGGAACTTTGAGGAGGCGATTTTGTTTAATATCTATGTGGTCACACAGTGTGCGTTGTACGTGAATTCGCCAAATGTGCGGATCGCGTCGTTGTCGATTAAGATCCTTGACTGCATTTCGCGTTCCTCGCAGTTTTTGAGTTTCGACTATGCCGCACCGAGTGAGGGCTCATATTTGAATGGTATGATTTCCGGAATTACCACAACAAAGGCGTTTACGAGGATTGATCCGGGTGCGCCGATCGGGGTGAACAGATTACTCAGCGCGCTTGATCGGGTTTCTGAATCGCGGAGGATCATATTCGGATTTATCACTCAGCTTGAGAGGCCTGCAGCAGAGGACGATGATGAATTTAACGAATTGAAACTTGAGATTTTGAGTTTCTTGTCAAGGAACCTCTGTACTCGTCCATTTTCCAAAATCGCCCGGGGAATGGATGGAGGCCATCTCGATATCGATGTGGCGACAGTGTCAGACGTGCCTACGATCTCACACTTTTTGTTGGGGTTCAAGATCATGGACGGCTCCACTGCCGCTAGCACCGCGTCGTTACAGAGTAACGACGATCTGGGAGGCATTAACTCGAGCGTGTCGCTATTCCGGGTTATTATTACTCTGCTCAAGGAGTCCGCTGGAGGGGCCGCGTCGAACAACAACGTTTTCACCAAAACAACCACACAGTTTACTCAGCTCTGTGCGGATATCATGAGTCGGCTTTGTTCTGCCCGGATATCCTCATCGCTGACACTGGAGTTGCTACGCGAGAATGATTACCAATTATTCGAGTCGCTAGTCCGCGCTGAGACATTGGTGAGTCCGCAGGGGACGATATGGCAAGGTGCTACGTTTGCGAGTTTGTTGGCGCGGGATGAGGAGGAGGAAAACGTGCAGATGTCGTTGGAGCCGGATGCGGTATTACCAACTACTGGCAGAAGCTCCAAGTCGAGGGTGGACGAATTGGATACCGTCGAGACATTTGTACACTTCTTGCTTGCGAGGGCGAGTATGCTGGATTACGGCGCACTCGAGTTACATTCCGTCGCGGACGAGGGCGCAAGTTTGCGGTTTGCAAAGTACGTGCGTGATCTCACTTCCATGCGGGGACAAGAATCGCCGTCGTTATCATCACAAGTAGAGGGTACAGAGAGCAAAAGAGGCATTGTGGGATGCGAAACAGCAAAGGCGCTGGAGCTGCTTGATTTCCTTGAATTCAGCGTCGAGGACCTTATCGCGACTTGGGATGTGCGAGGGACAGGTGTTGATATTGCAAAGATTGCCGCCGCGGCTGAGCAACGTTTCGGTGCGAAGTGGGAGGACGATATCGCGGGCGCGTCGATAGCGGCTGCCGTTCGGAATGTGTTTGCTAGTGTCAGATTGGAGGAAAAATGTCTCTATTACCTTTCCCCTGTTGACGGCGTATCAAGTACCGGTGACGACGTAAATAGCGGCGGTAACAGTCTCAACCCGGCCGATGCCATGTATAACATCAGTCTCGTTCTCAGCATTCTCGACATCACCATGGCACAACACATACAAACTGGGAAAGTACCACAGCTGGGCCAAGAGGCGGTCGCATGGCAACGAGAGCAAATCGTGCTCGCGTGCAGGACATACAACGCAATCGTGATGCTGCGGCGTGCGCAGTGCGTGTGTCTTGTCGCGTGGTGCAAGCTTGTGCGGACAGTGTTGGCGGATACGACACCGGAGAAACGCAGCAACAGCGCTGGGCGGGATGTGTTTATTCTGGAATCGATGCAGATCTTGTGTCCGAAGATTTTGCATTACTCGCAGCTCTGGGAATCGAAGCTTGCGGATCGGTTGTCATCGGTTCTGCTTGCGTTGACCGCTGCACTCTCGCGATATGTGGTTACCGACGACGTTGGTGGCAGCGACAATGGACGTGACTTTTCAAGGGATGGAGATACGGCTGCAATGGATATCACCCGCACAGTATTAAGGGTATCGCTCGTTGCCGTACAAAGTCCGTACTCATCGCCGACAATGCGCGCGGATCTGTATACGCTGATTAATATCTTCATATGTTCGCACCCGTCTTGGCGCACGGGCAAGCTAAGCCAGCTGCAGCGCACCATCGAAAGCTGCTCCAATGGCTCTGCCTCGCTCTCACAACTTCCGTCTGCCGTCGACGCGGAGCAAATGCTGCTCACAGGTGGCGACTTGCCGCAGACGCCGTCGCGAAGCTCGTCGACAATGGCGCGGGAGAATCGCTTGATTGAGCGCGTCGCGAACGACGCCGTGTCCGGGGACGGTGTTACACGAATAATGGCATTGACGGTGTTGCGAGCGTTTGCGGCGGTGGAAAATGCGACCGGGGAGTATTTCGTGGTGGGCGCCTTGATGAGGTACAATTTGTTGTTATTACTTGTGCGCTCGTTGCGGAGGATTGATGAAGAACTTGATGACGAGAACCGAGGTAAGTTTGCGCATTTTCTTGATATATGTTGGATGATTGATTGCTAACTTTGGATAGTGTCGAACTACGAAGTCACCGCGTTCAAGGCCGTGATGGCGCTCCTCGTCGAGCTTGCTCGCTCGCACGGCGGCGCAAGCCAAATAATCCAATCCGGCCTCTTCATTCTCGTGCAAAAGCTTCGGTTCCTTGCGATCTACCCCGAAATTGGCATTTTCGCACTCACCCCTCGGCGCTCCTCGCCACGTTCGTCGTCAACGTCTTCATCACAAACCGCACCATCGTCCATGCAATTCTGGCCAAGTTGCGACCCCGGCAACGCCGGCGGCGGTACAACAAGTCGAAACGTCTTCTACGAACTCGCGGCGCCAACGTTGCGCTTATTATGCTGCTGTTTGCTCTCCATGGGTCAGCGCAACGCGGTTGTGCTGGCATATGTGGGCGAGATACTCCGCGCGCGGGAGCTACTTGTGCGGAGCGTGTTGCAGCGGGTTGCCGTGTTGGATTTGATGCAGCAACGGGCGGGGAAAGCAGGGGCACTGGCGGACGAGGAGGATGAAGAGAGTGTGGCGATTGCAGAGGCTGGGAAATTGGTTGTGTTGATGTGTTATTTAACGAACGTGAGAGGCAATTAGAGTTGCATCTAGCATGTAAAGCATTGTATAATGTATGATAGATCCAAAAATCGTTACATTAACGGCCTCTAAATATCAGTAAAATTTACGTGCGCGGTGACTTGGAAATCCCAAGTCGTGAGGTCTCGGCCACGCAACTGGCGCGGTGATCTTGTAGATTTGGCAGTCTGTCTTTTCGTTCACCGACCATCCGCACACGCGATTTTTTAGCTGAACAATAAATGATCAAGCAAATTGTACTGAATGGCCAATAGCCGGCGCTAAATTGGTGTTCAAGAAGTGATCCCTCGAACAGTCGCGACGTATACGCCGGTAGGTTTTGCTTTGGGAAAGCAGTCAACAGACCGACTTTCACATCCGCAGATTTGTTGGCTCTCCTGCGTCGCGATCTATCTTTCGCGCCTTCTCTTCCTTCATCTCTGTCTTTCGTCCATCTTTCCCTCCTCCCGCCCATGCCATATAATTACCAGCATACCATCCACATATGTAGCCGCAAGAGAATGTCTTGATTTATTTACATAATACAGACTTAGCTATATAGGATAAGTTCGTCCGCAAGGGAACTCCGTTCAACCGGATTGGTCCCGCCGTATGTATCGCTCCATCCAGTCCTTCCATCCCGCATCAGCTAACTGATCAAGTCCACTTAGATCGACAGCCAGCAGTAGTCACAAACGCCTCGCCAGCTCAACCGACAGCGCGTATGTACGATGGCACAGCCTAACGATAGTATGCACAGGAGAGTGTCAGCATTCTAACGACAATGTGCGCGTGAGCATCGTTAACCCGACAACAGCGCAATGCCAGATCGTCGTCGTCGTATGTAACAAGCGATCTGACTCACTTGTTTTCAGGCCAACCAACGAACCTATCTGGATTAATACGATAATCACTGCCCATCATCTCCGACCCTACGACAGCGCAGATGATACGAAGACAGTGCCTGCCTACCGCAGTGCCCGAAGGGTCACGCCATCCTTACAGCAGCGCTTCGATAATACCAATAGAGATTCAAATGCATGTAGCAATCGACAATAGGGAACAGCGTTCTCAGTAATTGGTTTGGCATGGGGAAGCACGATGTTTCGCATATCAATACCACATATCGTGCAAACTCAATAAATGGAGCGATATTAATTAGGACCACACTTAACGGGCCAAAGAGATTCTAACTACAACTTGTAAAGCAGCACGACGACACCGCAATCAACGATGGCAATGGGACGAATGTCCGGGATTCCAAGTATTTTGCGTTCAACGTATCTGAAATTGACATTTTGTAGTTGAATTCATTTTTTTATTTCAACTTTTTTCTCTGTTTTGCTTTAGATTGTCAGAGGCCTCGTCGGTCGCCGGACACGAACTCCTAACGCAGATAAATGCAATGCCAGCCGCGTAAGCGCAGGCGAACGGAAGCTCACTGTTGGATGCGTAGGCCCCGTAGATATATGGGTCTCATATTGTCAAGTTGGATGAGTGTGCAATGCATATCAGATCAACGGGCGGGGCGACTAGTTGGCGAACTTTCAGTCTACAGCGACTGATCAATGCGGCAAGAGCAGTCCAATGATTGTCATATTCGGACAAGAAGTGGATAATGGACACGGGACGGCGGATACGCAATTCATGCGTGCGACATCAGGGACCTCGAATTGGACAAAGATTCCTGTTCATGAAGATTAGAGAAGGAACTTCCCGGTTGTCTCTATGATCAAGATATCTGAGGCTGTTTGAACGGGATTTGTACACGGAGAACTTCAATATTGAGTTCAGTTGTACAATCGCATTATAAAGTGAGAAAGTTCAGCTGGCAATGCAGCTTGATACAGCGACAAGCTGAGAAGTTGTCTGGGGCTTGCAGTCTTCGACCATAGATCGAAATTCACTAAACTTGGGTAGTGCTGGAAGTTCACTAAACTTTGGGAACTTGCTAACTGGGGGGGGCAAGGTTAGTTATGCGGCTTATCTAGCCGCAAACTAAATCTGACACTAATTTGCAAACCGGGCTAAGTAGTGACTCTCCTTAGGGAGGATTCGCTCGCCATTTAGCTACCAGGCGAGGCAGCCTCTAAATAATCTTGACGCTCTCATTAGGCGTCTGCGACCAATTATAGTTAGAAATATGAATATCTAATGGGCTCGACTAGTAGCTCAGCTGTGGCCTTCGCGTCTTTGAGGGACTTCTCATGGAGACTACGCACTTCGCACTCGCCAGCTTGTCAGAGATCGCGAAATCGGCGGATGCCCGACGAGTCTGTCATGTACAGTCTACTTGTTAGTGCAAAAATGATTTACTATTGATCGATTTAGGGGCTGACGAAAGGCGGCATGCGCGTTGATTAGAATGAAGAGAGTAACGTCTGGGCTACGGACGGGATAATGATAGTTCAATTGCCGCTCCTTTATCTACGCTACAATCTCGTCACGAACTCGATGTTGTTTCCATCCAAATCAAGAATAAATGCGCCGTAATAGTTATCCGCGTATTCCAGTCTCAGTCCGGGGGGGCCGTAGTCCTTGCCGCCGCTCGCGAGCGCGACGGTGTAGAACTCCTTGACTTCCGCCTCAGACGGCACCTTGAATGCGACGTGCTGCGTGAGTGCGAGCGGCGAGGGGCTGTTGACGAGGTAGAGGAGGATTGTGGTATCTCTAATGGGCGATTTGTAGGCCAGCATGCCCTCTGTAGATTCATGCATTGTCGTTAGATGGCCGCTGCACAGATATCACCGCCATCGTCATCGTCGGCATCATCGTCGTAGCCTCCATCATGATTCCATACCGAATTCAAAAGCGACTTTATATCCCAGAAGTGCGAGTACGGGATCGTAAAACGTCTGGGCCTTGGCGATGTTGGTGACGTTGATCGAGATGTGGTCGAGGAGATCCGGCATTGTGTCGACAATTGCGTCGTGCGTACGATAAGCGATATATCCGAGAAAGTGAGAGTGTGCAGGGACGTTAGTCGAATTGGCAACTGAATGCCACGAGGAGCCCGGTTCTGCTGTGTCGCAGAGATAGCGAGATAGGGCAAGGTAAAGTTGACGGGAGATTTGGCACGTCTATAACCCCGCGTCGTATTCAACGACATCTGGAGCAATGGCGGACAATTTTGCTTTGCGACATTTCCACATATGTTATGACGACGATCATTAATCTACATCGGACTTCGAACCATGAAGATCTAAATTGAAGATATGCGGAGCTGCTCACATAGATATGCGCCGGGCCAATCGGGAGAATCCTCGGCGCGCCGCCACTCTTTCACAGGCGCAATGCGAACTTTCAGTCTCCATATTCTTCATCTCCGAAAGCCATGGTTGTATCTGGTGCATATGACACCGACGGTATCGGCACTGAATAGTCAACCACTTCTACACTAAGTCGCACTACACTGCAAACTGCACTCTCCACGAATTCAACAATATCTCCATCCGTATCCATTACAGACGCGCCATAATTATCGCTATACTCTAGTCTAAATCCCGGGGGGCGTTTCGACACCACCATGCGCCACCGCAGTAGTATAGAAGTCCTGAACCTGCGCCTCGTTCGCCGCTCTGAATGCGACGTGCAGCGGTGATGGTGCGCTGTCGACGTGGACGAGGATGATTGAAGTTGTGTTTGTGGATGATTCGTAGCCCAGTACGCCGTCTGTCGAATCGACTGACACCTGTTAGTGGAGTACTTCAACCTTTGCGGTATGACAAGTACATCGAGGTTAGTCTACCCCGGTCACCAGCTTTGTCAAATCCCAAGAGTGCGAGCATGGGCAAGGCCGGTGACACTGACTGAGATGTGATCGATGAGGTTGGGCATTGTAAATACTGCTATACACGTATGGAGATTGTGTGTGCGTATTGTGCATCGATGGGGTAGTCTTCTGGAGGTTTTATATTGCTGACACGCCTAAGCTGAGGGAATGTGCCGCCGAGGTTTGCTCCGACTAGAGTCGGGAAGTGAATCAGCACGAGGAAAGGACCATGTAACAGACACGCTGCAGAGATGTGGCGGCAGCATTAACACATTTGATTTGCCGCTCTTCTCGAGAGTATCAATCAGCTACTCAAGTGCGTGCTTTCAGCTTGGTTTGGCTGCTCTTCCGGCCTGCGGGTATTACAGTCGCGCACAGATCCGGCATGTTGTTGAGCTTTGAACTAGGCTCACGCGTCCTGACGCGTGTCCACGTGAGAACGCGTCTCCGCCATCGTGTTTACGCTTTACCTACCGTGGCATGGATCTTACCTTGCGACGGGTCGTGGTCGCCAAAGCACAGCGCTCCGTGCCGGCCATACCTGGTGTCTAACGCGTGCTTCGTCGCGGCATGCCGTCGACGGACGTGCTGGCGAAGCTGAACCTGCACGTGGCTCTGGCAACAGTCGGCGCGACACGGCTTATCTGTACCGCCAGGGACGTAGAATGCTGTGTCGCGCGCGCTGGAGCCAGGTTCTTGGGCCACAACCGGTTCGAAGACAGAAAGTCGCGAAAACGGCGCCATATTAGCTAGTTCCTCGCTGGGCAGAGCTCACAAGAGATACGGACAGCCGTTTGTCGTTATTTAGGTACTGATCTTGGGTTAGTTGGTGCTCCTTAGAAACGAGCGTGCACAGCTGTCATTCCGAGATACCAATCAAGCTCTTCTAGATCATACCGTCGTCGACTGTCAATCGGGTGGGATAGGTAAGCCATGTAGTATGCTGTACTCAATGAATATGGCCACAGTACAGTTACGACGTGGCATGGCGGCAATGTCAGATATAACGGCATTCAACAGCTGCAAAAGCATTGGAACTGATGCGGCGCTCTGCATGAAGCCCGCCAGCCACATTGTGACATGCTCTTATCACGATCGAGAAATCTGGCGGCAACGTACCGTCACAGCAGCACAAAGGGAGCCCCGGCCACATCGTCGTTTCAGAGTTACATTCTGTCAATGCATGTTGAAACAATGACAGTCTCATGATGTGCCCACCAGTTGGCAACGGCGTGGCTATTGACAGCATGGCGTGAGGGCGGGGACCCGGGCGCTGCCCACGACGGGCCGAACACGCGCGGCCACGCCACTTGGCGCAGGAAATTTCCGCATAGTTCACGAGATCGGCGCAGCCCTACCGAATTCCGAGATGAAATCTTGACCACTTCTGCATAAAAGCAAGTAATTCAATTCAGCAAATATACAAACAATAAGTCAAAAAACATGCGACCACTAATTGAGATCATGTCATAATTGCGACGACGATAGCCGTGTCCCGTTCATTGTTTGTGTAACGTTCGTCAAAAGCAGATTCACGCGCACTTTGATCTCGGGTTGTAATCAGATCGACAAGTTGCTGTGACGACGTGTTTACCAGCGTCCACCGGGACCGCCCTGGCCGCCGGGACCGCCAAAGCCACCCTGGCCTCCAGGACCGCCGCCCATGCCTCCAGGACCGCCGCCCATGCCGCCAGGCCCGCCGAAGCCGCCCTGGCCGCCAGGTCCACCGAAGCCACCAGGACCGCCGCCCATGCCACCGGGACCGCCGCCCATGCCACCAGGGCCGCCGCCCATGCCTCCAGGACCCTCTCTCCGGCCACCGGGACCGCCGCCCATGCCGCCCTGCTGGCCGCCGAAGCCGCCCTGGCCGCCCTGCTGGCCGCCGAAGCCGCCCTGGCCGCCCTGCTGGCCGCCGAAGCCGCCCTGCTGGCCGCCCTGCTGGCCCTGCTCACCGTGCTCGCCGGTGAAGAAGGAGGTAATACCCGCGCCGGCAATGGCACCGCCGATCGTGCCCAAAGTGCCGTGCCCGGAGCTCTTGCCGAGATGGTGCCCGGCCATGGCGCCGGCAGCAGCGCCGAGAAGGTCCTTGCCGAGGCCGCGCTCGCCGGTCTCACCGCCCTCCTGCTGCTGGTTGCCGTAGCCCTGGTTGCCGCCCTCGTAGCCGCCCTGCTGCTGGCCGCCGTAACCGCCCTGGTTGCCGCCCTGGCCGCCGTAGTAATCGCTGTTGGACATTGTGTGGAGTGTTGAGAGCTGTGGGAGTGCGGACAAGTGTAATTGGGTGAGAGAACACGAGGGATCAGATCGGAGTGGGGAAATCGTGGCCTTTTATGGTGCGACACGCCAGGTGTGTGGTCGCTGGGCTTGCGTAGTCTCCTGCGCTAGCGCGCGCCGCGCGTTCGAGAAGCTGCCGCTGCGCCAGGCACTAGTGCCGCGCGCACCGCCACGCATGCACGTGCCCTGGCGCAAGGCACGGGGCTGCTGCGCCGCGGTGACGTCATGAGTCGCGCCGTGCGCCAATCAGCGTGCATTACTCCTCCCACAGCCGCCCGCCCCCGCGGGTCTCGTGGCGCTCCGCCAGCTCGCTGCGGTCGCGGCCTAGGCTCTGCTGTATGCAGCCCGTCAGCACGCGGCACGCCTCCTGTATGAGTTCCCACTGCGAGGAGCGCAGTGCCGCGCGCACCATGCGCAGCAGGCCCACGCTGCGGCCCTTCCCCGCCAGCTGTGCCAGCTCCAGCGGCGTGCGCGCCTGCCGCAGCCGTCGCAGGAACGCGAGTCCGTCCTCCGCGTGCGCGACGCGCCGCTCCTCCTCCTCCTCTTCGCCTGCCGCCGCTGCGCCGCCCGCCGTGCCCGCCGCCGTCCCCCGCAGCGCCTCTGACTCTGGCCCCTCGAGACAGAACCCGTACGCCCAGATCACCTGCGCGCAGTGCGACACGATGCCCGCCCGGTGCACGAACCAGTCGTGGCCCGCCGAGTAGCTCTCGTTGCCATAGTACATGCCCACGTCCCCCACCACAAACACTTCGTAGATGCTCTGCACCGCGTGGAACGCCGCGTCCGGCGCGCGCTCCGAGATCGCCCAGTCCCGTATCCGACGCTGGGACGCCTGGAAGTCCTGCCGCATCGTCGGCCGTCCCAGCACCTTGTGCACCCCGCAGAACACTTGCAGGTCGTAGATCGACACCCGCATCGACACATGCGCCATGTGCCACATTGGCGGGATCGCACGCTGCAGGTACGTGCTGTCCATCGGCCCTGCTGCAATTGCCATGTCCACGCGCGGGAACCGCCGGTCATAGTCAGCTTTCCAAAAGTCCAGCGCCGGTGCTAGCGTCGTCCGCCATGTGTCCCGGAACGCGCCCCACCCCAACGCAGACACCTGCAGGTCGAGCTGCTCCATCTGGTACGACAGCGACATGAGCCCGCACAGCAGCACAACCGACCCGTACCGTCCCGTCGCGACAGACTGCTGGTTCAACACCTTCTTCAGCGCCTTCAGAAAAGGCATCGTCGGCGTCCGCACGACATGGCTGCGGTCCTCGGGCATCAACTCCCACGCGTCCTCGTTGCACGGCAGCGACAAGCGTATCTCGTGCGCAGACATCACCAGCGAGTGCGCAAAGAGCGCCGCGTGGCACACATCCAAAGTAAATGCCATAAACACCGCGCGCTTTGCCATCTCGGCCTCGATCCACCGCTTCCAGATCTCAGACGTCCCGCTGGTCGCTCTTAGTGCACCGCTGTTGGTCGATGTGCCGAGCAGTGTAGTCCCCCGCCGTATCAACTGCAGCGTAGTCCCGTGATGTATATGTCCCCGCTCGTGCATCTTGCGTGTGCCCATCATCTTCTCATACGTCTCCAGCAACAGCAAGCTCTGTATAATCCAGATCTTTGCAGGAGGATGAAACCCAGGGCTGCCGAAGATAACCCACCGCAATGGCTCCGAGATCTTCCGTGCGAGATCCGTCGCGGATCCATAGTGCGCACCGATCAAAATAATACTCCACAATAACGGCCCCGGCGTCGTATCGGCCTCGAACGACGGCCGGTGCAGGATCGGGAACTGGAAGTGGAACTTATCCCAGTACAGGCTGATGTACCGGTGTATGCACTCCATGTCGAAGTCCTCATGATTCTCAAGCGATGGTATCAATCCGAGTAAGTCAAGACGTTTCATTTCAGACATCATCCTCGCTCGTGGAGGGGTAGGCGGTGTGAGCAGGTTTGGCAAGTCCATCGGCGACTCGAACGACGAGTAGAAATTCGGTGGCAAGAACAACTCCCGCGAGTTCGACAACATGCCGTCTGAAAACAGCCAGTTAATCAGGTCGGCAGTATTGTTCGCAGTGTGTGGACTCATGTTCACGTTCACCGGCGACGACTCTGCGACTGCTGGCGGCTGCGGCGGCGATTGCATCGGCACCGCGAAATGCTGCTGTGTCGCAGCTACCGCGTCCAATTGCGGCGACAGCAGCGGTGGTGGTGGCGGCGCGACTGACATCGGCAAGAACCTTATCTCTTCCTGTCCGGGGGTCGCCAGTACTGTCGATAAATCCATCTCATGAGCGAGTCCGGCAGCCGGAAGCGGTGGAGGCGGCGTCGCTGCTGGTGGCAATTGTTGCTGCAGAAGTCGCGCCGGCGCTATACTTTCTTGGCTAAACATGCCCACACCGAGCTTCATATCCTCATATTCCGCGGGCGGACCGTCGACTTTTCGCTTATGACGCTCCATATGCCGTATCTTGAGATCCTCCCGCACGAACGACTTGGTGCAATCCGGCCACCCGCAACTAAATATTTGCTTCGGCGCATCTGCCACATTCCCTCGTCAGCTCGAAGGAAACTCCCCAAACTTTTAACAACAAAACATACGGTTCAGCTTGTGTCGCGCGAGGTGCTCTGATCGCGTGAACTTCTTCCCGCAGCCCGGTGCGTCGCAGCCAAACACCTTGTCAAGCCCCTTCCGCGACCGTCGTCGCCTCCGCGCTTTCGAGTTTCCCGACTCGTCGTCCCGCGGGAGCGGTGAGTCCTCTCCGCCCGACCCGCCGTACTGGAATCCTTTCGCGTCGTGTGGCCTACTGCCGCTGTCCATTTCGCCGTCGCCGTCGTCGTCGCCGTCGTCGTCGCCGTCGTCGTGCTCTCGCTCGATGGCGTCGGAGAATTTGCGTTTGTGACTCGCGTCCGATGGCGACCGCGGCTCGAGTACGTGCATGTCTGGTACAGTTTTCGCCGTCGTGCTGCCTGCCGCCACTTGAGACCCCGCCTTTGGCGGCCGGTCGTAAAACACAGAGTAATGCTGCATATGCGCCGCCTGAAACTAGCCAGAGCCTCAAGCTTCGGCTGTAGCCCCCCGCGGATAAATTCGTAGCCAAAAAAAACCTAAGAAGTCTGTTGGGAGTAGTGGTCGAGGAAAATAGTCGTCATGTGGTACGCAAAGGTGTGGGGTTGAGCGCGCCGCCGCGAACTTCGTGGCGTGGCGCTTAACCCTGAGCCGCCAACACAGGCATGTGAAGGCGAGCAGCCGTCCACTCCTCCAGTCGACTTCGTCATCTACGATCTCCTGTACGCAACTTCGAACAATTTTATCGCCTTGCTAATACACTAAAAAATTCTCCCACCGCACTCAGCTCATCGTAAATCCCCACGCCTAGCCCACTCCGCCCGACCCACAACCACACCAACAGCCGCATGACCGCCCGACGTACAAGCACCGCGATACCCATCAATCCTATCGCATTCACGTGTCCGCACATGAGGACGATATTGAGCGCCTCTACCGTGCTCACATTCACGGCCCAGCCGACCGCTTTCGCGGCCGCAGGGATGTCGTAGCTCCAGATGACCATAAGCATTGGGAACATTTTCGTCGCGGAGGAGATGAGCAGCGCGATCGTCACGATGTTGGGGTCGTATGGCGCTGCTGATGATGACGATGTGTCGTCTTTAGTTTTGTTCTGGTGTACCACCGCACGTGCAAGGTAGCGGATGACGAGGTGTGTCGCGATGGTTTCTGTAAGGCAGTACATCACGAAGAACAGATACTGCGTAATCACCGACGACCGTAAAATTTCCTGCTGCATCGCCGCCATCGACTGCGGTCCTCCATCCACACCTCCCTCCTTCTCAACCCGCGCCCAGGTAAGGTACACATCGAACAACGTAATTAACACGAATATCTTGCGCATGGACGTATGCAGGTGCGGCGAGATCGCGAGCCGATTGAACGCGAGATGGCGGTATACCTGTGGTTTGATAAGGACGAGGTCGATAAAGATGAGAACCGAGTCGTGCTCGATATATTTGTCGGCGAACTTGCCGCAGTTCGGGCATGCTGTCAGGCGGATGTTGTTGGAGGAGTATGCGGTGTAGAGCGAGGTGACGGGGCTGCCGCACTCGATGCACAACATTATCGCAGACGCACGCGCAAGCAGAATTGAAGAATGGTAAGTCACCGGTCGTTGAAAAAAGCCATGGACGCTAATTGCGCCAGTCGAGGTCGAACTGTCGAAGTAGTAATCCTGCAGGAATATGGACCTACAAGTGCCCAACGTGAACCAGACACCCCCTGAAAGAGTCGCGAACCTGTCGTAATCCCGACCCTCTCCACATTGTACACCCATGCTGGCATGCCTCTCGCGCCTGAGTCCCCGCACGACACCCTCGCGCGGCGGCGCGTTGTTTTGTCCTTCTGGGTACGTGTTTCTTTTCCGCTGCTCATTCGACAGTCCTTGTTAAGCATCTATGCCAGTCCGTCTTTCTGCTCATTGGTATCCCGTTATGGCTGTTCACGACGAGGATCTATCGCACTACGCTACCAACGGCTGAAATAGAGGCATTAAGTCAGCAATTTGACGACACGTTCATTGCAGCGCAGCCTGGGCTGAAGTTGGAAGTGCCGGTCGCGGTGGATGGCACCTGTGTTGCAGCGAACGACGATGTAAGGCTATTATCTCTGCAGAGTAAAGTGAATGATTTCACAGCCGCCGGGGCGAACGATGGGTTGTTTACGATCAGATTAACTCGTGGAGATGGTCTGTATAGACTGGAATGCACCGCCGACCCCTCTTCTGCGCGGACAAAGGCGATGGTCTCCCCAGACGGAACGATTCACGCCCGCATCCCATACACCAACAACGAAGACACCCTCGCCCGCCAGATCTACAACACCTTCATTGGCGAAATATTGTATTTTAACGCACACCGTGCTGGCTCACTCGAGCGTGCATCGCTTCCGTCACAGTCTTCCGTGCTCGTCCTCGGAAACTCCTACGCAAGCAGTATTCACATTTCCTTCACCTTACTCCTCGGCATAGATAACTCGATTTTCAACGGATTGTCTAATTCCGATACCACAACAACAACCACAACCTGCGCTGACGGCGGACAAATCACGAAAGCTCTCCAAACCACATGGCACGACCTCGCGGACACCTACGTGTCCACTCTCCAAACCGGTGCTCTGAGACAATACATCCCCACGCTATCTTTTGACTCTGACGTGGGATACCAATACATGGGCGACAATGCACACGAGTGGATGCAGGCTGCGCAGGTGCCCGCCTCAGCGAGTTCGTTGTCGGCGTTGTTAGATACGTGGACGTTGCAACCGACTACTCTTGTCAAAGAGGACGAAGCTGCGGAGGCACAGAAAGTGTACCAGTTTGTGTATTTCCGGACACCGTCGGCGGACACGTTTGTGAGCGCAAATGGGAAGCCTGTCAGTTTTACTGTTGCGAATTGGGGTGGCGTTGTTATTGGAAACTGCGGCACAAATATGACAATAGTATCCAACATATTTCGTCGCCAGTTTGAGAAGCTTATCGCACCAGCTTCGTTCATTGTTACATCCGATGACACGGCGTCGAAAACGACGATTCTCCCTCACCCTCACGAATTCACACGCATTGCAACGGTCGCGACCCTCCGCGAAGCGATCCGCACGCTCTCCTCCCTCGCCGCGCTTGCCCACTCGCTCACCGAGATGGCGGTTCCCAAGTCCGTGCGTACGCTCACCGAAGCCTCCATCACCGAATGGAAGCTCGCTGCGTCCGACGACAACGAATACCAGCGCCTATCTCACGCCGCTGCGGCTGCGCGACTTGCGCGGCAGGCTATTTTCGAGAAAAATATGATGCTCAATATGTTTGTCCCGTTCGAGCACAAAGTTGCAGTATACATGCCGCTTTTGGGACCTGCGCTCGTGCCGTTGCTTGTGGGACTACAACGGATAATTAGTGAATGGAAAACGCGGCGACCGGCGATGACGAAAGAGTAGAATGCCTGTGACGGTGTATATTTGTATTGTTAGAATCCACACGAGCTCTAAGTTGGAAGGAGAATCTTGATACGATAATGTAAATACACGGTAGCGCGTGCTGCAAGCAGTATGCGCTGAACTCAGTATGAGCAATACAAAACAAATACCAGACAAATAACACAACAATGGTCGTCCAATTACAAGTACTCCCACTCTCCGGCCGTACAGTTCCCGTTCCAGACATACACCTCGACATCCACTCCCGGCCCATCAAGATCATCCGCGTTCTTAGCGACGCAGGTAACCCGCGACTGCGCGCGTCCTTCCTCCTCAAATGCATCAAGCTTGTTCAAGCACGCCTTGGGCACGTACGCGAGTTGCCCGATAATCCCCAGTTGCACGCGCTCAGCGTCCCCACGATGGTCGTCGGTATCGTCAAAGGGTGTCAGGTATGTGTGCTGCTTGTTTGCGTACTTGGGCACGAAGTAGCTGAATCCGGGTATCACGTAGTAGGAGTCGGAGTATGATACGGCTGAACAGACAATGCTAGGGATCTTGTGAGTGATGAACACAGGCAAAACGATAGCAGATTCGTCGGGTTTCTCAGTAGTGACAGCGGCAGCAGCGTCAGCGGCGGGTATGTGCAGAAGCAGCTCCTTGCCCTTATCTTCACTGTCGCGCGAGTCTGAATGCGCGCAATGGAGGAGCGAAAATGAAGACGTCGTCTCAGAGGCCCGAGAGCAGCTGCTGACAGTAGAAATAACAATAGACATGCTGGGCAGAATATATGATACAAGAAACAAAAGCTATAACTTGGGAAGAAGTACTTGAAACGTTGAACAGCCCGATTGGGAACATGACGGGAGTATAGTTCTGGTTACCATGACGACGAGACACGACGCTGAACCTTATTTTGGATGCGGCTCTGTTTATGTTTCGAGAGCTTACGTTCATCTGTGACGCCCTGCCATTTCGTGTTCTCTCGTCCTAGCGAAGACTTAGCAGATCTTGTACGCGCTTTACACGTTAAACGAGTATTGAAGGGAACATGTCGTCCAAATCAGTACGTTACCCGTGTCTACAGCCCTGATTTGAACGAACAACGGGGATACAGACGAACTGGTGTTAACTAGCCGCGGTGTATCAGGCAACTACGAAGGCGTACCAGAACGCGTTTGCGCTCTTTGACAAGCGCGGTACCGGTAAAGTTGCGTTGCAGTGCCTTGGCGACCTGTTGCGCGCGTGCGGACAGAACCCTACTCTCGCCGAGATCGACGAGCTGGAGGAGTCCGTCGGCGGCGATTGTACGTATTTCCACCACTTGATGGCGTTGATTCTAACGGGACAATAGTCGATTTCAACATGTTTATGCAGGTCCTCAACCGGCCTGATGGGTTTCGAGAGCCTGGCGAGCCTGAGGATTACCTTAAGGGGTTCCAGGTGTTCGACAAGGAGAAGACCGGCTTTATTGGCGTTGGTGAGCTGCGATACAGTACGTACACATTTGAGGATATGCAGCAGCGAAAATAGGCTGACGTGGAGTACAAGTCTTGACATCTCTGGGCGAAAAGCTCACCAACGAAGAGGTCGATGAGCTGTTGAAGAATGTGAACGTTAGCAAGGAAGGAAATGTCAACTACACCGGTAATTTCTTCCCACTTAGCAGTACCCTACTTCTCTCACTAACTCGGATAGATTTTGTGCGCATGATTTTGGCAAATTAAGCAAGGAACACTCTCCAGAATACAACAATAGCAGGTGACACCTGTCTGGAAAACAGGAACTTTTGGAAGGGTCATATAAGTTACAAGATGTTATACCTGGTTTAGTCTGTTTTAATATAGCCGCACGGTAGCTTTTTTGTTTTTTTTAATCACACGTAACCTCTCGTAGCTAGCATTACATCTTCATGTATATTTCACTGTTGATCTATATGCATGCGACAATACAGGCGACGGGGTGACGTGGGTAAAAAGATGTCCATTAGTGGGCAGGTTTGGCCTCCTCAGTCTCGAGGGACTTCAGGAAGGTCCTGTAATAGTAACGTGTTAGCAATTCGATAAACGTGGCGGTGAGGTAAATGCGATGTGGGAAACGTACTTGACGAAATCCTCCTCCTCGGGGCTGCCAGCGTTGATCGGGGGAGTGTTAACGGCCTCCGGCGACTTCTTGCCGCTTGACAGCGCGACTACGAGAAGTCCGGCGGTGGAGAGGGTGGTGATGGCGAGCTTTTGCGGGTGGAGGGGTTAGTCATGGGATCGTTTCCACTGTATGGCCTCGGTATGCGAGAGGGTATTGACGCACCTGATGGGGCTTGACTGCCCGGCCAAAAACATGGTAGATAGCACCGGCCATTTTTTTAGGAAACTAACGTCGGATATCGAGGATGGGAAACTGTGAGAGGGAAGTGTCAGTAAGAGAAGCGCCCTTCTTCTCCGTGTCGCGCCGTCCGGACCAGTCCAATTACACAGACAAAACCAAAACACCGCGCACAGAGTAAACCCATAAATAAGAGAACACACTTACGTCTAATGGGAGATATAACCAAAGAGCTCAGCTTCTGGCGACTTTGTACTAATGAACTTGAAGTTACACAAGCGGGACTCTGGGATGTTCCCGAAAGCGAGGGCTAGGGTCTCCATGCATCACGTGATAATGTACTGCGGCGCTCCTTATTGGCTGACGCCCGGTCCTCGCTGCGACGAGTCGTCTACCGGCATGAAGAACTTAGAAGGGAGAGAGAGTCGATCCTTGACCTACTGAATGATTATTATATCCCTAGAAGTACACATAAGACGAAACAAATAAATGATAACAGACAACGACACCAAAAATTCAGCAGACACATCTTACAACCACCATGAATAACCGCCTAATTTCCCTGAATGAACGTAAGCCGTCCAACGACCTGCGCATTTCTGCCGTTTCCCGCCGCATTACTCCGTCGCTGATTCTTCTCGTAAAGCGATAACAGCAAACGATCCCACAGCTCGGGGATGGGCCGCGGGGTACAGGTGCATTGTCGATGGTAGAGGCAACCTTCCTCGTGGAAGGCGGGCTGCAGGTGTAAATTTTCAAGACGAGAAAATAGTATTCGTCTGAACGGGTTGCGGTGGTTGAAAGCCAGGCGAACGTTGCCTATAGATAGGGGTCAGTAGCTCAAAATAACACAAAAGATACAGAGAGTACATACGCAGTTTGTAGTTGAATATTCTGCGGAAGTTCTCGCCATCAGGCACCGTGTTCATCATAGCCTGCTCCTCAGGCGTGAGCTCCTGGTACAGATCCGGACTCGTAGTTGTGACAGGTCTGCCAAGGTAGCTCGCGGTCGAACTCGTGCCCGGAACGTTCGATCCCAGAGGTGTAGCAGGTAATAGTGAGGTCAATGACGAGCTCATGCTGCCGTTATACAAATTCGATTGATACATCGAACTCAAGCCGGTAGACGACGGCCCAGTTGCAGGCGAGAGCGAAGACGTGGTGCCCGTACGCGCGGCGGCGGGGGGAGTAGGTAGCGGCGAGCGGTTGACTGATGATCCAGCGGCAGAGGAAGACGCAGCGGGACCGGGACGGCGCACACCAGTCCGCATCCAGGCGGCCAGATCTGGGTTTGCATTGGCGCTCGAGTTGAGCGCGTAGGTTGCGGCGCGTTCTGCTTAGATTAACAAGAGTCGCGAATCTCCAAAGGAGCGAACTTACCTAGCTCGGGCGCCATGGACGTAAGCCGGGCAATCTTGTCATCCATGACGGAGCGTGAGGACTCAAGAATGGCAGAGCACTTGGAGTAGACTGGCGGGAAGTCCTGCTCTTCACCCCACTCGCGGATGCTGACTGCGAGGTAGTATGTGAGCATTTTGTCGGCGTCGACGTGCCAGAGCGTCGACCAGCGCTAATCGCGTTAGACGCAAGCAATGAAACCAATCGCACAGAACGTACCTTGATCGACTTCTCGAGCTCGTCCTTGAGCGAGCTGAAGACAAATGACTGCAAGATCTCGGACGCCTGGACGGATGACAGCGGCTTGCTGAGGACCTGCTTGTCCTCCTCTGACGTGCGCTCATACGCGGTCTGCATATACTCGACCTGATCCTCTGCGCCGGAGAACTCTGCGCCGTCGTCGGAGGCGAGCTCAGACGAGAGCGTGAGATACCGTCGCCAGGCCTCTGTTGTGGCGATACTGGGACTGTAAAGCTGAGCGCTGGCTTGGTGGGCATTCGCGGGGTCTATATCCGTGCGCTTGGAGCGCGAGTAGATTGTCGCGTGCGACACCATTGCAAGCGGGGGGAGAGAGCAGGGCGCGCGAGCTAGGTGAGAGATGTGATAGTGGAGGCGACGCGAGCGAGGAGACGTAGAGCCAGCGCCATCGTCAACATTTGAATCAACATTTGAACAGCCGCGATGTGCTCGTGTTCTCCGCGAACCGCGCGCGTATTCGCGCTTGTTTACTTCTGTATATCTGTCTGAGATTTGAGGCAATTTCCATATTGGTATTCGTGCCCCGAGAGCCGGCGAATTTGCGGTCACTGTGTGGCTGTCGGTGTTGCTACATTGAAGCAGCGCGACTACAACACGCATAGGCCGGACAATAATAGTAACCAGCTGCTACGAATGCACTTCCCGGTACCGGTAAGAACATGTACGCCTTCTGCTCACCTTTCTTGGCTGCAAGTTGCGGACGGCGATCTTCTAGAGCTCCTGCGCCTACCCTTCACAGCATCATCGCCATACGCACAACGCCAGACCCACGCATCATAGTCCTGTATGTACTCCTCCTCCGCCTGCTCTGGTTGCAGCCTTCCCGCCTGTCAGCTCATCGCTGCCTCGCTGCATCTATGGCGTTCGTGCATCCCCCAACGGACATCCCCGAGCACGTGCATCCACCAGTGCGCGCACTCTCCTCGGCTCACTCTCCCAAAGCCGCTTCAACTTCTCCATCGCCATACCTCATCACTCTCGCCTCCTCCGCCTTTCCGCTCTCTCCAGCATGCGGCCCTCGCTGCCGACTGCAAAGGGCCGACCCGCTGACCTTGCCCTGCACACGGTGGCCCCGCCTCTGCGCGCCCCTGACCACGATGCACCGCCGTCACCGTCGCCCTCCCCTGGTGCTGCATGCTCCCCCGCGTCCCCACAGTGCCAGATCCACAACGACCTCCATCTTACCCAGGACCACCAGCATCTCCACGCCGCTGTCCCGCACCAGGCCTATGCGTACACCGCGCCTCAAGAAGCCACAATACGCGAGGATCCGTCGTATGCTCCGCCAGTGTACATGTCGCCGCCGCCGCCAGCGCCGCAGCTGCTGCAGTCGCCCCACTCCCATGGCCAGTACCCCATTATTACCCCGCCAGACGAGTACGAGTACTCCGCCACTGCGACAACAACCAATACCCTACCGAAGCCAGAAGATCGCGCGGCCGGCGAGATCATCGGCGACATCATCGACGACCGCAACGAGGAGCTCTCTGTCGCCGCTACTGCGCAGCTGCTCTCGCGACGGCAAGACCTCGAGGGCGACGGACCCTCGAAAATCTTTCTCGACCCCAACGCCTTCTCTGACGACCGGCCGCCATCTGAGAATCTTGTTCCCGACGACGCAGATATAGCGTCCCCTGGATCCGTGTCATCAGCTGGAGGCAGCGGCAGCGCAACCGTCCCCAGTAATGGTGCGCCCGCCTCATCGTCCCTCCAACAGACCTCTTCAACTTCTTCCTCCTCCTCCTCCTTCGGTCGCTCAATATTCAAGAAAATTGTGCCGCTCAAGCTCCGTCAGGGCATTAAACGTCGCATGTCTGCCCCGCTCTCTATGAATCCCGAGCTCATTATGACTAGTTCACCGCTCTACGGCGCAGCCTCTTCTCATGCCTCCGCAGGGACCGCTACCGGTGGTCCGAGTGCTGCTCAGAGTCTCGCATCTCCACAAGCCGTGCGCGGCGACGGGTACTTTGATCTGGCCATCGCCTCAAACACGAACCTGGAGACTGGAGAGTACTTTGAGACCGCAACCGTGCTGTCACCGATGCCGGACCATCTCACCGGTTCGGCGCTGCTTTCAAGCGGACAGCACAGCATTGTTCATACCCCTCTAAATCGCTCTCGACATTCGTTGCTACTACCAACGTCCCCGAGCAGCCATGCCCTGGCCGCCACTCCCACATCGACATCCAATACTCCGACAACAGCAGCTTCCACCTCAACAACCGCAGCTGCAACCCCCCAACTCGACCCCACATCCCCTGGCACACCCACATCCGCCCATGTCCTCGGCCTTAGCACGATTCTCTCACCTACAACTTCTTCAGTCCCGTCACCATTATCACCGCCGTCATACCCACTCACTTCCGCAGGTCAGCACCACTCCCTCGTCGGCTCGTCTACAAGCTCGTCACCGGCACTACAATCACCCAGCAGCAGTTCTAGTCCAATAAGTCCTGGCGTGCTCGCCGCGTCGCTTGCAATGTCCAGTGCGATGCTATCCTCCGTGTCGACGTCTCTGCAATCGCAATCACTGCCGCTGCTGCAGCCGTTACCAACGCAGATACTGGAGCAGCAACAGCCGTCACAGGATCCGATGCCATCACCACTTATCCCGCCCTCGCCGTTGTCGAACAACGTAGGACAAGCTCCTCCTGAGGTGAGCTACATTGCGACACCGCTATCTCCGACACCGCTGTCACCGCAACCAGCACAGATACTGCCATCGTCCCCAGCGCCGGTTGCAGCAGCTGTCAGTCGACCAAACACCGCACCTGCATCGCCGCCAGTGATCGCAGGAGGGACTGCGACTGGCGGAGTCTTGCTCAACAACGGCGCGCAGATCCAGCAGTTGCAACAGCGACTGCAATCACAGCTATACCTGCAAGAGTCGATCGCCGCGGCATCCTCAGTCGACGACGTTAGCACGACGCTGGTCGGCGGCGCGGCATCTACTGCAAGTAGCACAAGCAGCGCCAGCACAAGCATCACTACACCCTCACCCTCCACCGCCGCACCTATCATCCCCCCAGTCTTCACCACTTCCCCACCCACCACCGTCCTAGCTTCGCCATCATCATCGCAATCCGCTGCTGCAGCTGCGAAACCAGTTAGGTCGTCGCAGCACTCGCTGTCCGCACAACTCGATGAAGAAATCGCGTTGCTGTACGAACATCTCCGGGTCGAAGACCAAGCGTTCGAGGCTACGGAGACCCGACTCGAGGAATCGGGCTGGACTTCTGACGCTGAGCTTGGCGCGATCCGGCAGAATCGGATTGCGACACGTCTCAAATGGGAGACAGCGATTGCGACTCTCGAGCAGCGGAGGTGAGGACTAAGCGCACTTATCCTGGTCGCGGTGGTTCATGCGATTTTTATTAAAAGTTCATAGTCGACTTGTTGGTTTCCACTTACTACATTTCACCATCTTATCATTGCATCACATCATATATTGTACATATAGACCAACATATAGACTAACATGTAAAAGCTATTATTTGTTATAGAGCGGTGTCTGCTGCTAGTGCTAGCTCGGTCCGGTCTCTATATTGGAGCGCCGCATGCTGTGGGCTGCTGACGTTTGGCGTATTATACAATACAGTTGCATGGGTTAGAGATCCCTGCTTCCGTCCTTGCCTGCGATCGCCATCCTTTCAGTACCTGCACTTCCTCATCTCTCTACATCCACGTTTGCAAAATGATGTTTCGCTGCCGTTCTTTTGCAACGGTGCCCACCAGCACCCTCGAGGAGCGTGTGGCCACGCTGACCGCACAGATCGATAAGGCTCCTGAGCAGTTTCCCTGGCGCCCGCCCCTTCTCGCATGCCTCGCATACATTGTGCTCCCCTTACTGTCTTCTTTCGCCGCTTCGTTTGTCGCCTTCAATGGGTATGACTCGGTTATCACCTTTTTCAGCAAGGCAGGCCCATGCCTTATGACTCACTTTGTGGCGCTGCACATCACTGTTATCGCCGGCCTCGTGATGTCGCGTAGAATAGTCGCGCCGATCGTCTCGTGGTTCTGGGTGTACGTCGTCATAGGCATGGTTGTTCTCACGTACTTTGGTTTGTCCGACGGCGATGTATTCATGCCTTTCTGCTTGCGCCCCCCTGTCGCCACTGAGAGCATCGTCACCTCGGTCATGCGCTATTTCCGCACACCCATCAAATGTGCCGACGTCGTCTCCGAAGCCGCAAAGGTTCTCGTGAACATTGCTCCACGCTTGTTGTTTTTGGCATGCACTGCCGCGTATTTCATTGTCATAAGCGCTGTGGGGTGGACCAACTTCCGTACGATGATGTGGAAGCTGCGACGTCAATGCATTCAGCTTGCGTTGAAGAAACGTGCTGGGGCGGCCGATGTTGAAGATGGTGTGAACTTCTCGCCGTACAAGGACGAGAAGAGCGAGGAGCGACTTCTCATTGTGTCGGCGTGAAAATGTTCAGCGGATGAGCGGGATATAATTGGAGTCATATTACATGGGGCTTAGGTTTTGGCGTAGGCGCTGTACATCGGGGAACATATTTATCATCTAGTTGCGCAATACATCTGCTAAATTCTGGGAAACGGCAATGGGCATCATATGCTGATATTGCAAGAGGGTAGCTGGTCGCCAGAATTTGCTCGACATCCTGGCCTGTCACGCATTGCTATAATCCGCTGGCCGTTTTGAAATGCACTGCAGATGCCTCCATGGCGCCTAACTATTGCGATATCTAACTCTAACATGCTACGCTACAAACGCTGACACATTTATTCGCCAAGATAATACCAACGGCCTAGGTAACGTAGCTTTCGGCGGACAGTGCCAGAAAACAGAGATCCTGTGACGCTGGATATCAGCTTGATCCACTTCTGTCAGCGAGCGACTGTCAATGTCTTCGAACCGGTCGTGGCCTAAGAACCCGGCTCCAGCTCAGGCGGCCAGCACTCTACGTCCCTGGCGGCATAGATGGAGCCGCGTCTCGCCGACCGTTGCGAGAGCCACGTGCAGGTTCAGCTTCGCCAGCACGTCCGTCGACGGCATGCCGCGACGAGGCGCGTGTCAGGCACCAGGTATGGCCGGCACGGAGAGCGCTGAGCTTTGGCAGCCGCGGCTCGTCGCAAGGTCAGACCGATGCCACAACAGGTAGAGCGTAAACACGATGGCGGCGACGCGTTCTCACGTGGACACGCGTCAGAGCGTGTGCACAGCAGAACGATGCAGCCGATCGGTTGCTCATGCGCAGGCGTCTTTGCATTTGGCAGTAGCACGCGCAGTCGAGCACGACGGGGCTCATGTTGAAGCTCAGACGTCTTGCGTTGCGCAGGACTTTCGTGATGTCTATGTATGCCCGAGCGAATCAAGTAGCTCTTGCGCCGACCGCAGTTTCTCTTTCGTCCTCTATAATCATACCGGCTTTGACAGTACGGTTGATGCATTCGCCACGATTCATTCTGATTGACGTTGTAATGGATCAGCAAGACCAATCAACGGCAACGCATCGATTTCTGCTTGTGACTCTGCATGTAAATTACGCACCTGACGGTTGCCTTTATATCGGCACCATCTCAGTCTGCAGAAATTCGGTTAGTAGGGTAGTCGGTATTAATCATGCCCCGCGCCATGACGCGTAACTATTACAGCTGGAGATCTTGAACGACATCTATGCTGAGTTGTTGACTAAGCACAACAGGTTCAGCTCTTGAACTTATTCATTCGGCAGATCACAAGTTCAACAAACTCCGTGACAATTGACTAGTCAAGGCAGTTTTTCGTATAGTCAAATTGACGGCAGGTGTTTGGCTCTCGCACGTAGGGAGCGGCTAACGGGACGTCTCGGCTGCCTTGTCACTTCAGCAGAATGAGGTTGCGACAGTCACTGCACACTTTACCACACTACTGCGTGGATTCTCTAACTCCTACGGCACGAGTATATCACTTCGTTGAACAATGCAACATATCATTAAACTCAAAAGATATCTGAAGTTCTCTGTACCATACATTTAGCCAATTCCTCAAAATATCGATACTTTCGAATCGCTTCGCGCGCGTCAATCATCGTGGTTTCATCCCAGAAGACTGAGCTGAATGAATGTTGGACGCGCTTCACTGTGTCGACGGCAGAGTATTTACGTTGGTAGTTTAGTACACCGGCTGATGACGGCGCCACCAAACAAACGACACACAACACACGAAATAAGAATTAATGAAAATATAGACTGAAAAAAATAAGATCTCAGACACTCAGAACGTGGGATACCAGGCGTCTGCAAATTTGTCCTATTTCCACTATCGATCCCGATATTGTCGTGCCTGGCCCATTCACCGATGAGTGTCGAAGCTTGCAGTGATCCTAACGAATACCGTATCTTCATTGCTAGTTTTCAAGTGATGTGGCATTGTCATGCAAAACATTGAGTTTCGAAATGCCAAAACTAAATACCGAGGAGGACTCTCTTCTCTGCTGCCCTTTGGGTATGGGTGTTGTCGTCGCGCGGCTGTATAGTTTGCCTTCGCGCGCTCCTGATGGGGTAGGATGGCCTTCTATTCGCACGCTGTCCATGTGATTGCCATGAGTTGTCGATTTACGGGGACTCGATCAGTTAGTTAACGTGCGATGAGTAGGCCACGATCTCAGGATGCATGCTGCGAGACCAATCCGACTTGACTGTATCCCCTTGTCAAAAAATGGATACTATATGGGTAAATCTACTTTGTTTTAGTAGTCAAGACATATTGTTGCAAATTTGTAGATGAGTGCTGTCATAAATATACCATGTTGCTGGAAAGAGCGAAGAGAGAGCAACAGAGACAGAAGGATCAGTGGAGACGCGGGAAATTTAAGAACGGCAAAGGAACTCTGTAATCAAATCGGCGGTGGGACGCTCGTCTGAATATCGGTTTGTGTACTGATCTCCGAACACACGTTCCCGGCGCGCATGAGTCGCCACTTGCTGAGGAAGCAGTTTTTGGATCTTAGTTTTGGTATCATGTCGTTTTGTACGCTTATATTAATTTAAAAGTAGCTCTTCCAGGTGTCAATTGTGCAATTTAGTCGTGACGAACATGAACAATTTATGACGGACTTCGTGACTTGGAGAACTGTGCGTGTCCGCACCGACGAGCGCAGTGCGAGTACAAGCAGCACGACTTCAACACACCACGGCTTCTAGTCACATAATAGTTGTCTGTATTCTGATTGATGAATTCACCATTCCAATTCCTCATATTCTAAAAACTAATAAAAAGGGCGATATTGATTAGGATCACTGCAAGTTTCAACACTTTATCGGCTACAGGAGCTTGTCCCACAACATGACAACATCGCGGTCAGCGATGGCGATAGGACGAACTTCTGATATCCGAGGTACTCTGTGCTCAGAGTATCTGAAATTCACATTTTTGGAACACAATTTATTTTCAGTTCTTCTTTTGTATTTTTGTGTTCTGTGACGGGTAGTTTACGGTCCTAGTCGGCCCCCCCGGGTATTAATAACGAACGTAAGTATGGGCACTGCCGGCCACGCGAGCGTCGACGAAGGGAAGTTCGCGACTGGGCGGGTAGGTATGCTAGTTCCATATTTTATCAATGCGGATGAGTGCTGCGAAGGTGCGGGCAACGTGCGGTGTGAGGCTCTAGCGTACTCGAAGTTGGGACGCAATGAAGCGAGTTTGATGCTCTTCAATTTTGGAGTTCAACTTCGAGAAAGGTCGCAGGCGCGATGCGAGTTGATAATTTAATGTATCATGTTTGAGATGAATGGTGTGAGAGATACCTATCATAGCTTTGGGACATTTCGGAGTTCATCAAAATTTGTTCAAGAGGGATTCGATTTGCGATTTAATAATAACGATATATGGCAAGAACGATATCATAAATTCCAGACGCATGGGTCATTTTGACGCCCAGGCGACGGCGCTGTGGATGCGTACAGTGCAGGCTGCGCCGGGCATGTTGGTTGAGCACCGTCAGACTCGGTGCTGCTAGCCAGCTGCAGCCACACAAGGAACAGCTATTGGGCAGTCAAATGCATTCTTGCAATTAATTTGACATACTATGCGACCTCACTCGATAGAAAATGCAGGAATTATTGTTGTCGTTAGGGCGAGGGCCTAGAGCTGTTGTCCACCGCGTAAAGAAAAAAATCTGTGCGCGTCGTGTTTACGTGCGGCGACGGGAGCGTCCTACCCTTATGTCATAGCGCCTCGTCGCGCTGGCCAGCACGAAGATTACACCCCTAATCGTCTCTGCCTCCCGAGACTGAGAGACGACGTGTGCTTAGGAATTGACTACCTTACTTAGGTCTGCTGTTCAATCATCGCGCCAACGTCCCGAGTGACTAGGCGCCGGGAGTTGATAGAGCGTCCAGCTCCTGGTGTCCAAGCACTTCAGCTACAACGAGCTCCGCTCATTCATTCGTTTCGCTCGATAGTTGCAGTATGCAGCATGATGTTTGTGGATGAATAGAGGAGGGATGTTAGCCAGGCACACCTCGGCGCGCGGACAAGCAGCGCGTAGCTGAGACGCACGCTGAGCCGTATGCATGCAAGGGGACCTTCACTCCTACAACTTCGTGAAACTGGCCTGGCAGTTAGCCAGAAAAAAATATATCAGATATCGCCAGGGTGCTGCCATGTTCGGGGCACAGCCAGATGATTACATCGCGCGCTCCTATCCTACCAGGCTTCCACCATGATTCTCCGTAGCCGCAAGCGAGCTGCTGCTGCCGGCGGAGCACCGCGCAGAGAGCAGCACAGAGAGCAGCAGCACGCCGGCGCTGGAAAACGCGGCGAGCTCGCTTCCCAGTTTCAGTTCGGCGCCCGCACCGCCCCCTGGCAACGTCGGTGGTCGGTGCATGTGCCTGCGCCGCACGCACCAGTCCAGATGCAGCTAGCGCACATTCTTCAACGCGTCCGCGACGCGCTTTCACGACGCGACGCGGTCGCGACGCGTAGAAAGTGACAGTGCATCGCGTGGCGCCGCCCCGCGCAGCCGTCCGCGATAAGTTCCAATCCTCGCCCGCCTCCTCGCTTGTTGTCTTTTCCTTCCTCCTTCCCTTTCTTCCCGCCATTCTCCTCAATTGCACTCCTTCTGGCAGCTCCTCTTGCCATGGCGGCGTTCTCCTCTCTGCTCCTCGGTGCAGCCCTTCTCGCCTCGCTCCCCGCCGCCCGCGCGACCCCGTCCCTCGATTTCCCCATCTCGGAGCAGTACCCTCCCGTCGCGCGCGTGGACTCCGCATATTCCTTCACACTCTCCTCCTACACGTTCACCACCTCCTCCGGGGGGTCACTCAACTACTCTGTCACCAACCTCCCCTCCTGGGCGTCCTTCGACTCCTCCTCGCTCGTCATCTCCGGCACCCCGACTTCCGACTCCGATGTTGGCTACGCCGCCTTCGAGCTCGTTGCGACTGACTCCGCCGACGACTCGACCGCGACTGACTCGGCGTCTCTCGCCATCGCGTCGACCACTCCGCCGAGCGTCAAGCTTTCCTGTTACTCTCAGCTAGAACAGAACTACTCGTCTTACACAACCACCGGTATTGCGCTCATTCCCGAGGCCAGCTTCTCCATTCAGTTCTCTGCCGACACATTCTCCGGCAATGTCACAGATATTTATGGCCTGTACGAGGGCATGACGCCCTTGCCAAGCTGGATCAGCTTCGACAGCTCTTCTTTGACATTCAATGGCAACGCGCCGGCCATCTCCTCCAACATTGCACCTCCTTTGTCTTACGAGTTTCTGCTGGTCGCAACCGACATTTCCGGCTACTCCGCTGTGGAGTCTGCCTTTACCATCGACGTTGGCGAGCACTCGCTGATCGCGGAATCAGCCACTGTTAACGCGACCGACGGCACGAAGTTCTCAGTGTCGCTTACCGTCACCTTGGATGGCGCGGATATTAGCAGCTCCAACATTTCCTCGGTCTCCGTTAATGGCACCTCGGATTGGATGTCCTTCGACGACAGCACGCTCACCCTCACCGGAACGCCCGACAGCTCTGACAACAGCACCGAGGTGACCGTTGTTATCACTGATGTCTACGGCGACGAGTCGCAGACTACCATTGAGGTCGTCATCGCTTCTTCCGATTCTGACTCAGTCTTTGCATCGTCTGCAGCAAACGTGACCGCTACTCGTGGCCAGGACTTCAACTACACCCTGGACTTCACGTCAGAAGACAGCATTGCGGACGTCAATCTTGCATACTACCCAACTAGCGCGTCGACTTGGCTCTCTTACGACAACTCTACGTTCACTCTGTCTGGTACTGTGCCTGGAGAGTTCGACTCCGTTGAGGTCGAAATCACCGCGACCACCACCAGCGATGACTCGGAGACAGAGTCGTTCTACATCGTTGGCACCGGTGCCATGATCACTACGACTTCCAAGACGGCTTCATCCACTGCTACCTCCACTGGGGCGACGTCATCGGCCACCAAGCATGCTACCACAACTACCACGGCATCTAGCACGATTACCTCGTCAATGTCATCAGCAAGCGCCTCGTCTACCGTTGTGGCAGTCGCTGCCACAACAAAGACTTCGAATACTCGCAAGATCGCGGCGATTGCATGCGGTGTGATCATCCCTGTCGCGGTGATTCTTGCACTGGTCGTTCTCTACTTCTGCTGCTGTGCAGGCTACTTTGCGCGCCGGCGCGGACGTCGCGAGTCTTCCATCACTGCAGTCGATGCACCGACGTCGCGCGACAATATCTCGAAGCCTATTCCAATCGAAGATCAATGGCCGCTCGATGCGCCATCTAAACCTGCCAAGTCGTGGTACCCCGACCGACGCATGTCTGCCATGTCTCTGTTCTCCAACCACCGACGATCATACTCTGATCTTGAGAAGGAGCCGCATACGGAAGTCAGTGGATTTGTGATCCCATTCGACCCCGATGATTCTCGGCGACCGCATCGATCGCAGATTCTGTCGCAGACACTGTCACGAGCGCGGGACTCGCTTGCCAGTTTGGCTACGATCGCAACGACTGAGCTGTTCAGCTTGCGCGCGGTCGAGAACAGCCACGGTGACATTAGCGGCCTCGCGCGAAGTGGTAGTGGCGTCAGTACAGACAACCGCGACAGCTACAATCGGATAAATAGCCGGGGCAGTGACTACCGCCGGCACAGTGCGAAGCCAAGCGGTGGCTCGGCTGGATCCGCGACAATCGGTCAGTACTCTGCTTCATCGATCAACGAGAGCCCAACTCGTCTTGGCGCAGTGCGCGAGGAGGATATCTCAGATGGCATGCACGGACTTGTCAAGGCGCCACGAGTCGAGGACGATGGGTCATCGTACGCAGGAGACGACGACAGAAGCAGCCGTACAAACTCGCTGGCGCACCGCTTTGAGCTTGTTCCTGGCGCGCGTGAATGGCGCGAGCGTCAGGGATCGCGGGACGAGATGGCTGAAGGCCAACCGCGGCTGGTGAACTTCACAAACGGCGGACGTCCGGCGAGCAGAGGCAGTGTAGGCCACGATTCATCGCTACAGGCCGGCGTCTCGCGAATTCAGAGTATTTCCGTGAGAGAAGAAGACGGACAAGTTTTCCTATGATACCACTTGCAGAACAAAATAATGAACGGGATAAAAATATGATATGCAAGAATCTAGAAATGTTTTGTTTTTGGTTAATAGGCGTTTATTGATTTTGTCTCTTGATTCGCGCGTAACTCGTTGTTGGGAGGTAACTAGTAATCAGCATGACATTTTGGTGACAAGTTTATTAGTTGTTTGGTATTCTGAGGCTAGATTCAACCACCGTGGAGTGTGGATGCAAAGAGGATTTGGTCGCCAGGCTCGATTTCGTAGTCCTGCTCGCCCACGAGTTCCCAGTCGGTATCATTGACGAGTACGAGGATGCCGGGCCGTCTGCAGCCCTATTAGCAACTGAACGTATGGACGACTAGAGCCGACATACACACGGTTGTCCTCAATGACAAACAGATCCTTCCGCTTGTCGGTCATGTATTTGTCGCATAGTGTGCCGACGAGATCAGTGATAGTTGCAGGCCCTGTCGGCGACGGCGAGAGGCTCAGCTTCAGCGCGCGCTTGCCGCCAAAAAGGATTTCAAGACCTCCGCTGTGTTGAGATTAGTAGCAGTAGAAACTCCGAGTGAAGCGCGTGGTGCTTACGAAAATTCGACGAGAACTGGGATCATCGTCATGTTGATGTTGATGGTGGTCGGGAATGAGAACTCGTGATGCCTCTATTAAGACTTTCACATGCGCTAATCCCCCACGACAAACCACCGCACAGCACGCACATGTCGAATCTGCAGCAACTATCTCTCTATGCGGCAATCCCCCCCGCAAAGCTGCCACATGTGCTGTCTGTGCTTGCCGCGGTGACCGGCATGCGCGCGATTCCGACCGCGCAGCACCACATCGTATTCTCGCCTACCTCCCCGCTCTCCGCGTCTGCGCACCGGGGCTCGCTTGCCGGTGCCAGCGCACCAATATTATCAAATGTGCAATCGAATATAGGCGGCGTTGCTGGAGCTGGTGGAGGGGCAGGCGGTGCGCCGCTGGAGTCGTCGCGGATCGATGTTCGGAGGGATATACCACTACACACCAACAGGACGCAGAAGGATGAGAATGACGATGGGACATCTTCAAAGTATTCGCAGTGGACGCTAACGATACCGACGATTCCCGACGCTGCGAAACGGCCGGTGCAAGTGCAGCAGATCTCGAAGACCGTGTTTGTGCCTGTGAAGTACACCAGCGATGACAGCACCGACAGCAGCAAGGCAGAAGACGAAGCAAATACGTCGATGCTCTTCCGATTTTTGCGAGCACTGGACTACGTTTACGCATACGACTATATCGAGCGGGGCCGGATCTTTGTGTACCAAGGTATTGTCATCATCTCAGTCACCGAGATCGCGCCACAGTCGCCGCCGCAGCTACACGAGATCCCCGTGAGCGACGGCGACAACGAACTTGTGGCTGATACTGTCGCGCGTGGGAGAGTTATTGAGAATGCGAAGTTTATAAACACGTGGATCGTTCACGCGTATGTGGAGGTGCTCAGCGGGGTTGATAGCGTTGGCGATGAACTGCAGAAGATGAAGCTCGCGACTGATAAACTTGAGAACTTGAAGGCGGAAGTCAGTGGTATTGTGGAACTCGTCGCTCCCGACCGAGGGCTACTGGATCCGCGGGTGCAAATACGGCGATAATGAATGCAAATTGTTGTATCAAACTACAGCAACCGGATGGGCGTGCCTTCTAAGTACTTGGCCACACATTCCACCGTCTCTCTATAGTACATTTCGTACGAATAATCGTTGACGTAACCCATGTGAGGTGTCATCAGCACCTTGTCCGATAGTGTGCGCAGCTCGTTGTCCGCAGGAAGCGGCTCGGTGTCGTACACATCCAACGCAGCACCGGCGATCCAGTCTTCTTTCAACGCCTTAACCAGCGCAGCTTGATTCACGATCGGGCCGCGCGCGGTGTTGATCAGAAACGCGGTCTTCTTCATCAACCGCAGTTCAGCCTCATTGACAAGGTCGACGGAGCGTGGGGAGAGCACGACTTGGACTGACACAAAATCAGATTGCTTGAAGAGCTCTTCCTTGCTGCCTGCAAACATTGCGCCGCCCGCAGCAGCGAACTCTGGCGTCATGTTGGTGCTCCACGCGATTACGTTCATGCCGAATGCTTTCGCGATTATCGCCATCGACTTGCCCAATCGTCCGAGCCCGATCAACCCGAGCGTCTTCCCATTCAACCCCGTTGGAATCCGACCGTCCTGCCACTTCGTCCCGGGCGCGGATGATCCCATGCGGATATGGTTCGGCACGATGTTGTACGCAAGTCCGAGCAGCAGCGCCCAGGTAAGCTCCGACGTAGCGTTACCGCCGGACTGCGTCCCGCAGACTGTGATCCCGAGCTTCTTCGCGGCCTCAACATCGAGACCAAGGTTGCGCATGCCAGTTGTCACAAGTAGCTTCAGATTCGGTAGCTGCGCGAGCAGGCTCGCGGGAAACTTCGTGCGCTCGCGCATTATACAGAGGATTGAGAATGGACGCAAGCGCGCAACAAGGGCGTCGGTATCTGTGATCGTATTGTCAAAGACCGTGATCTGGACGCCTGCAGTGGTGATGGGGGTCCAGTCTGCCATCTTCAGCGACACGTTCTGGTAGTCGTCAAGGACGGCAAGGGTGTGTTGCGACATTGTGGTCGATAAGAAGCGATTAAAGAAAAGTCGGGGGGTATCGCGACGTAGACAATTCCCTGCATTCGCGTGTGTCGTAGCACGGGGAGAGCGCGCAGGCCCCGGGGTGGAGGGTGTATAAATATGAGTCCTGCGCCATCATGGTGAATCGGCGGGCGTAACGAACGCCACGCCCGATATCGCTCTCCCGCCCGACGTCGTTTCCTCGTCGTCACAGCTATCACCAGCGCCACCACCATCATGTCGTCCCTCGACTCACAACTGCTCTCGCGCAAGGAGCGTCTTGCGCAACTGCGTAACCTTAAACGGAAGCGTGACGGCGACGCAGAGGAGGGTGCGGCCCCCGAAAGTGATGAACAGGACGATGATGGCGAGCAGAAGCGGCCGGTCAAGTACGTCTACTGATGGCAGAGATGAGCAAGCAAATTCTGACTTTAAATAGGATCTCGCAGCGGAATTACGACGCAGATGCGCATGCGCCGCGACAGGGATTTCTGGAGCCTCCGACCGCAAAGTTGGACGTGCCGACTGTGGAAGAAGAGGCTGCGCGAATCGAGCGCGAACTCAATGAGAGTCGGCCCAAGGCTATACCTACAGCCGATGACGAAGATACCGAAGCTGCTGCCGAAAACGACGATGAGCGACCGGATTTAGTCGCGCACGACGAAGAGGAAGACGAGAACCAACTCGACCCGTCCGAGCTACAACCGCGGGCTGTGAACTGGGATTTAAAACGACAGATTGCAGATAAACTGGAGATTCTACAGCGGAAAACGGAGATCGCGATTAATCGAATAGTGCGGGAGCGCGTGAAGGCGCAGAGCGGGGTCAGCGGAGTGGAAGGTGAGGGGGCGATGCCGGCTGGAGATTTAAACAAGGCAGTAGACAGCATGGAGAAGCAGATGGAGTGAATTGGTTTGAAGGACCAAAGAAAGATATGTACGATATGAGTAGCTAGGTGTTAATGAACTTCACGACGAGGATACTCTTATCGACCGTGCGACCAGCGAATCCTCAGCTACTGCCACGAGAGCGTGTACGTGTTTTAATACAAGATAATCATGCTCTTGTATCAGCCCGCCCGCATGTGCTGGTCATGTTGTATTCACGGTTGGCATCGAAGGTCGTAGCGAAGATTCTGTTCACAGTTGCCGACGATGCCCTAAAAAATTCAGGGTGCACCTCCATTCAACCACTCGCCAATAAGCAGCATCATCAACTCTCCTACGACCCGGCACCCGCAGTGCTCCATGGCCCCTTCTCCCCCACGACGCGCCTCAATTCATCAAGTCCTGCCCGCACCCGCACCGCACATGACGGCGGCCGAGTCCCCGTCGCGCCAGTCCACACACCGCCGCCGCAGTTCCCAGCAGCTCTGCACCCCCGGCGCGTTGTCCCTCGCTGGCGTCTCCCGATGAGACACGGCGTCCTCAGGCTCCCACACGCTGCGTTCGCAGTCTCTGGCGCTGCTGCGGAATCTGTGGCGTCGGCGTCGTCGTCGGTGCGCTGTGCCCGAGCGCGCGACAACGTTGCACAAGGTGCGCAACTGAGGCTGGCGCAAGCCCATGCGAGGCGGAGAAATAATACAGCGGCGAAGCCGGTCGCGGCTCGTGACTTGTGGATCAGAGAACGCCAGCTGAATGCAATATTTAGGCGGTTTATTCACTTGAGTCGGATAGCGTTGGCCGAAGCGGCGGCTGCTGGCGATGAATCACGAGCTACCAGACCGCTGGCGAGACAGCAGGCCGAAAAGACGGCAGAGACTGCAGAGAGTCATGACGAGCCTCCAAGTAATTTTGTTACGGGTTAGTGGTTACTATGCTGTTTGTGCTTGAGTGCGTCATTCTTACTGAAGATGCAGGCATGGTGGAGTCAATACTCAAATACTACGGCCAAGAGGATGTACTGCAACAACAATTCGTACCTACCCCACCGCCGCCGCAAGACCCAGCAGCCGAACTTCGAAAACTTCTCGCAGCTTCTTCACTCACGCGGGACGAAGTCGTTACAGCTGCGCGACAACTTTTCAAGTCACAAGCCGCTGACTTCGCCGACGTCGAGCGGCTATTCTACCACATGTACAAGCACGACATGATTAGCGATATTATCAAATTTGCATTGCGGGCGTTTGAATTTGGTGAGGCACAAGAGGTGGTGTGTAACTGTATTTTACAACAAATAAGGCACCCGTATACAGCGCTCGCCAACATCGTACGGGAGTGCGTCCGTCTCGGACAGGTTAATTTTGCGCGACATCTTTTGGTCGAGGCGAGGACCGCGCTTAGCACGAACCGGGACGAGTTCTTGCGCGTGCTTGATGACGGCTTCAATAAAACCAACTTGCTGCAGTTCGAGGAGCAATTTCTAGGGCGCGCGCATCTGGAGTTGCAAATTGAGGATATTCGGAATCCCGAAAAATTGTATGCGTTGTTGCACAACAAGACGGCGCGCAGCATGATTGTAGAGTCCGAGACGACTGCAATGATTACGATACGGCAATTGGCAGGATTTGACATGTTCGATGATTCTGTACTAGACTTATTTTTCGATACGAAATGGACCGACTTCTCAGCTGCCATCTCCTTTATGCACGAAATCGCGTCAATGGCGGCTGAGTCTGGTCTCTTTACGCCTGCATTCGCGCAGCGGTGCGTTAAGGGATGTGTGCGGTCTTTCGCGGACAAGTTAATACGCACAGATAATTCATTGGACGCCTTTATTGATCTCACACCAATGTGCAATCGTGCGTCGCTATTATCTGTGTGGAGTTTGCTTGTGACGTCCAAGGAAGGCGTAATCGTGGCCCATAAGAAAGTCAGCGAGGAAAAAGTCATATTCTGGCAATACGTCACGTCGGACCTCGTCAACGCGTTTCTACGACGTGCACTTGCCGTCGGTGATGAGACTGCATTTTTGCGAATCGTGCAGACACGAATGCGGCCTGAGGTTGAGGCGGCTGTTGATCCGCAGCTGTGCACTGAGATGATCCGGGTTATGCTCACAGCGTCGTTGCCAAAGTTTACATCAATGCCGGGGTCACAGAGCGGCGCACAGACGGCGGTAGCCAGGATCAGCGGTATTTTGCGGTCGCTCGCGGAGAATGTGAAGGTTTGTGCGGTCAAGTCTCTGTTTTCGTGGCTGCGAAGTGGCGAAGGGCAGTTATTGGATGCGGAAGAGGATCAGCTTCTGTTTCTTACTCTTGATTGTATTGCCGAAGGCAAAGTCCCAATTACAGCGAACATCTGGGAGCAGCTGTGTCCGCTGCTGTTGGACTGCAGCGAGGGACTACGCGTCGATCTCTTCAGTCGGTATCATGACGTTATTCACAGACAACAGGGAAGCGAGCTATTCCGTGCGCATATAGACATGCAACGAGAAACAGGCGAATACTCGTCTGCACTCGTGACAGCATATTCTGCATTCATATCCCGCAGCGGCGATAAAGGCTCACTCGTCGACGAGATACGGAATACGGTTCTTTTCATGTTGAGAAACAATACAGTGTCAGAGCAGGAGAAACAGGCAGGCGCTCTGGTGAACTTGCGGGAACTGAGGATTCTCGGCAATGAAACCTGGGAGCTGACCAAGGCGGAAGTGCTCGAGCACCGCGGCCTTGCAGTTGAAGAGTTCGTCTGCGCAGTGGCCGCACGACAAGCGCAAGAACTGCCGGATTCGTTTTACAAGTGGTATATTGAGTGCATGGTCGAACATCGCGTATTTGAGCCGGTTATTCGACTACTCGAGGTCCGCGCGAAATCGGGTTTGACTCCTGCGACTACCCAGCCGTCAGCACGCAAACTTTTAACGCCACGTCTCCTCCGCTATATTGAACAGGCGACTCTTGCTGCACAGCGACCGGACCTTACAGTGATAGTGGTGAAGCACCACACCGGACTTTTCTCTACGCTCGATCCGGCCGTGACCGAGCGTGCGATGCACGCAGCGTATGCGACGCTGATTGAAGAAGCCGAAGAGCGCATCGTGCACAAGCGGCGCTGGTCGATCAAGACTGTTACGGACGTGTTCTGGCTCGTCAAGCTACTTAGGATTTATGCATCAGCAGGACGGGTGTCGAATTTCGGATGTGTACTCATGACTGCCGAGATGGACGCCGCGTCTGAACGCGCATCTGCACTGCGTGAGCAGATAGCGTCATCACTATCCGTGTCTGTCGAGGACAATATTGTGGACCGCAAAGCTTTCGACCGCGCACTCGGCGCGTTCGTTGTATCAACTGTGCGCACACGGCCACCGGATGTACACAATGCGTGGTTTAATGAGTTGCGCAGACTATTCAGGTGGCATATTGCAAAGCTGAGCATACGGGCGGTGAAAGCGCAAGAGGCAGAGGGAGGGCCTTCGGCGGCGGAGATGACAGTGTTGCGAGAGGCGCTCGCGCGGGTGCCGTGGTTGAAACTGAAGGAAATGCCGTGGTTATCGCCGACGAAAGTAGAGACTGTGTCGTCCAAGACCAACTCTGTGACGGAAGTGCGACTGTACGAACCTGGTGATACTACTGTTCTTCAACAGCAACGCATAAACCCCTCTGCAGACCAGTCATATGGTGTCGACATTACACCGATCCCGTGGTCACGGAGAATGGGCATGCCATGGCTCCCTCAACTGGTTGACGAGAGAGTAGACGATGCTACAACTGAGGAGACAAAGCTGGACGACTTTGGTCTTTATGCTGTCGAATATGACAATGCGAGTGGACTCTTACGAGTACGTCGTCAGGAGTCCGATGGTACTTTCTCCATTGTGGAGGAGCAGCCGCAGCATTGTGATACGGTCGCGGCGAAACAGCCCAGCACAAGGAATCGCGGCAATGTCGCTCTATCTTTTGCAAATGGGCAACGAGACGACACAGGCGCTCGTCGCCGGGGCACGGCATTTACATTCAACGATCGCGAGGAGAGAGCGCGCAGAGCAGCACTCGTCGCTAGCGTGATTTCGGATCTCGAACGTGTCACCCATTCCACCACTGTCTCCACAGCCGCTTCTTCCACCGCCGCTCTAGCACATGCGATCAAGGAATACGAATCCCTATACAACGCACTTGGTGATGCAGTCCGCGCAAGCGGCCTGTGGCATCGGAACTACAACGACCTCTTCAAATTCTCCGCATCTTGGCTTTGGCGTTACCATTACCGTCGTGCGCGCAAAGCGCAGGCCGGGTATACGGCTGAAGGCGCTGCTGCGGCGGCGGCGAGTGCTACCGCTGTCGTAATGGCGGAGAAGGCAGAGTTGTCGTCGCGGCGATTAACGCTGATGCCGCACTAGCTGCAATCGCGGTGGCCATGGCGATGGACGGAGGTGTGGCCACGACGACCAGGGAGAAATAAAATCTTATTCTGCTCGTATGTTCTTACATATTTGTTATACTTGTTGACATTGAGTAACTGGTATCTATGTAATATATTATTCATGTTTTTTGATCGCGCTTCAATCTAGTCATCCGTATCGAACAGACGTGATTGCGTCTACCTCCAGTTCCCTTGTCAGCCCCCTTTGAACTAGCAAGCTGCAAACTATTTTCACTAATAAATCACAACCGCGTAAATATCTATGCAGTACCCTGCGTGACGCAAAATCAGACGTGCCACTGGTCGTACAAGCCAAGTGTACTAGATGCGATTAGCCGATCAGTCGCCAAATTAATTTGCAAGTCTCGAGGCTTATTCCGTTTACAAAACTTTCAGACTCAAATACGTGAGCAATTCTGATGATGCGACTAATTCGTTACTTCGTCAGAGCACAATTGGAGTTTAAAGGGCTGGGTTTCTCAAAACTCGCAAGCGCAAGTACATGTTGATCTCGTTTTCGGAAATCAGTCAACAAGCCAGCTTCAACCTGCGCGCTCGTCCGCCGATTTGCTTACAGCGTTTCCTCCCCGCAATATATTTTTCCTGCCCCGATCTATTTCTCCGTCTATTCCTCTCGCTCTTTCTCCTCTCACACACATTATATATTTACCACCACACTCATCCATATATTCACAACAATACGTCTTGATTTTCAACTTGAAGCAGACCTAATCATATATGATCCCCTTCTTCGACAAGGGGATATAGCCCAATCGGATTGAACTCGTTGTATGCATCACGCGATCCCGACCTTCTCATTGCATGTCAATCAACTGGTCGAGTCCACGTAGCTCGAAAACCAATGGTAATCACAAGCGAAATGCGGGAGCATATGTCACTCGATAACAGACCACAACGGTGATCGAGATGTTGTCGATGAGATATGGCATGCATTTTGACTGCTGATGACTTGAGCTGTACTGTAGATGACTGCACAGTGCGTAGTGGGGAGATCGGATAGAAACGCCAATATGTGCGTACACTTGTGGGGAAGTGAATATAGGCGTTATGACCAAAATGCCGCGGAGATATAGAGCTATCGCCTGTGGGGAGGGTAGGTCGGAGAAACTATTTGACTGACCTGTACGTAAATTTGTTCGCTCCGCAATCCGCTGTTCTTATAGACGTTGAAGATCGATTGCCTTGCTCGATAATTTCATAATAAAATTACCTTTCAGGAAATGATGAATGAATTATGAGATCATTTATTGGAAAGTGCGGCATCGATTATCTTGATGCTGTACAGATCTCATCTACAGCGACTGCACTGATGAGCTTGATACCACTCACAGCCGTGCAACGAATTCAACATTATTTCCATCCGGATCTAGCACAAACGCGCCGTAATAATTGTCGCCATAGTCCGGTCTCAATCCCGGAGCACCGTTGTCGGTACCACCATGTGCCATTGCGACGTCGTAGAATTTCTGCACTTGTGCCTTGCTCTGCGCACGGAACGCAACATGAAGCGGAGTCGACGGTGCGCTATTGACAAGGAAAAGTAGGATCATAGTTGTCGTTTTAGCTGATTGATAGCCCAAAATTCCGTCTACGTCGTTGATTGGCATGTCTGTTAGCGGGACCCCTTCGTGATCTCCATGCGTAAGAGCAGATCGAGGAAACATACCAAAGTCGCAAGGGTTACCAAATCCCAAGAGCTCGAGCACTGGACCGTAGAATATCTGAGCCTTGACAAAGTCGGTGACGCTGATTGAAATGTGATCGATGAGGTCGGACATTGTAAGTGCTGCTGCTCTATGTTCTGATGTGGACGGGTGAAATAGCACAGCGCGTGTGGACGAAGCTTCACCTGGTGGTTTATATAGACATGACACTCACAATCAGTAGTGAAGTTCCGCGGAGTTTATACAACTAGCGCGGAAAGATAGTTAGCGCGGGGGCAAGGTGGTGTCATTCGCATTTGCTTGAAACAATCTGGAGGACTTCAATGGCGCATGAACGCGCATTTTAACTTGCAACGATTTTATTACTCGCACGATATGCTTCCCAAAATATCAGGATACTGAGAATTTACTTCTCGCCAACAAAGAGTGCATTCCCAGATAGAGACTAACAAAGTAGGATGGAGTTGCGCAATAGTCTGGTTGCGCACAATCAAATCATCAGAGCAAAAGCGAACAAGGATCATTAGTCATTCACTAGAGCTCTTCTGATCTTACCGCTTTTCTGCTGTCCAGCCCGTTCTGCGACTATCGTTATCGAGTGTGCTATCGCGCGTCCGTTTGCGTCCAAACTTAGAAGCACCTAGCGCGCTTTGACGCGTGTTCACGTGAAAGCGCGTATCAATGACTATGGGATCTATTCACACTTCCCCCTTTCACGCCAATCCAGTTTCACTTACCCTCAGAGTCACCACCGGAGACACAGATTTAAGACGGTTGTGATATGTGCTAGCTTCTTATCTGTCTGACATCCACTATCGCAAACATAATAGACGCAGATTGCGGATTGATTACAGCCACCCCTGCTGTCGAAATTGCTCTCTCTGCTCTAATAGCTGCAATTTGCAGTTGTTGATTAATGAGCCAATTAAAGGCATTGCCAGGGTTGTGCACAGGCCTGCAGACTGGACTAGAGACGTCGATTTGGCAGTTCTGAATATCGTCTTCAACATGACAAATTGGTCTGCGCATGAATATCTCCGCTGTTGCTTCTTGTAATAGTGCTTTTTTTGCCGCCGCCGCTCAAGGAACGAATTAATCAAGGTGTCTCGTTCTAAAGGTCCATTCTTCAATCGAGTAACTTGTAGTCATATGTGCTTCTTCTATCGAAATTTTCGATTCAGTCTTTGTACAACAGCCTAAATACATGGCGCACCGGCGACTACCCAAAGATCTGCCAGGTGCCGTTAATCCAAGCTTAAGACAACTTGATACTCGGTATATTCACATAAGTCAAGACACGAGATCCCCACAGAACCGCGATTGGTCTTCTCGATCGTCTCGACGGCGAGTAGTGGCTATTCTTGTAACAAATTTTGGAATGAATGTCAGAGGACAGCTGTATTTGAACACGCCAGGAGAGGCAGCTAGCAGACAAGTGAAAGCGGCAGCCAACCCAAGCCCTGCTTGCTTCAGACAACAAGTCACACTTGACGTCACGCTACAATTCGTCTCTACAAATCTCAGCATACCACATGTGGTCAACAACTTAAATTATCAGCATAAACTCGTAGTTATCCAATGGGAAAAGAAAGAACGACACAAGAAATAGATCGCGGCATGGAAAACTGAATGATCGGAGGCAAATTCTGTAAAGAAATTGGCAGGCGGACTCGCAGGTTAAACTTAGTTTGTTTACTCATCTCCTAAGGCAAGTTCGACGCGTACGCGTCGTGCCATTTTGAGAAACTTCTTTGGACCCAGTAGTCAGCCGTGATAAAGTAGTCCATTAGACTTCTTTATTATAGGGGCATTGTAAATTCTGGACTAAGACGCTAAAACTACAAATGAAGTGGCCGGCAGCTTAATCGCGTCTTCGTCTGTGCTGCGCTCGTGCGACCAGCGTCTTTGCTGGCGTATCATGCCTCCTGCAGCACGAGTTTATTCACATTACAGAACTACTTACCAAGTAGTTTTGCTGATGCCACTAGTTCGCAATCACGCCGCTGGTAGTCAGTGGAATGTAGATGCAAGTGGACGGGCTATGCTGCAGGTTCGTTCACTAACTGGCGAGCTTCGATGGTGAGAGAACACGCGTGTACAACTCAGCGGAGATGAACATCGTGCTTCAATATGCCAAACACGGTACAGAAACTCTATCCTATGCTGTATTGTGTCCGTATAATTATGGCTATTATCGTCGCGCTATCGTAGTTTCTGATGGCACTCGCAACGTCGGCCGGATGGTTTGTTGCGACGACAGTTTGAGTTGTCGTGACAAATATCGTGAGACCGTTTAGCAGTGGGAAGTCGCATTTGCTACGAAATATGTTGTAGTGTCAAATGATGAAAGTAAGGCTATTTGGCGGGTAGTTTTAGGAGGGGAGCTCACATTAAAATTTGGGACTGCGGTCGTTATACCCGAGTTCAGGAATGATGAACGCGGCCCTCTCACAGCTGCAGAGGTCTGGATTTAAGTGCGAGGGCCAAAGATCAATCGACCTTTGATGAATGGAACTACCGTAGAATTTAAAATCAAAGCGAGTCTTTGGGAAGCGGGGATATATTGCACGGTGAAGCTATACTCAGCGCGTGTTCGGCACAATATTTATACTTTATAAGGCGTATCAGTTCAATTACAGCAACGAAGTATACACGAAATTACACAATTAATTCCAATATTTGTTGTGAAGAAGACGACGTCATCTGGAACTGAGGACTGAAACTTGGGAGTGTGTTCATATGATAGTACTACCGACATTGTAGTCATGAAAAATCCAGTCGCTGACTAAGTCTGGCATCTGAAGAGTTGCATCGTATTCTCTAAAAACTCTCTGAATGTTCACAGAAGTTGCGTGCTCACCAAGCTGTTCCCTAACGTTCTATTTGTCCGTAGTGAAGTAAGTTATGTACTTCATCAAGCTACAGTATTACATAAATGCCCTCGTAATTTAAACTCGTATTTATGTCTTCACCAAAATTTTCGGGAGGGCTACGGAGCTACAACCCTTAATTGCGCTTGCCCTCCAGTCTCGACAGCAATTTTCAGTTATGAACACACAATCAATGAGGATTCTTAAATGGTATAATATATTATATGACGAGTGACAAATATCATAGAACTCCAGAATGCAACCAAAATGACATGCTCTTCATGCAACCCAAACTATTGACAACCGCTTCTTTGTATGCTTACGGCATCATGGGAACCGTCTCCGGATAAACAGTCGTCTTCTCCGACAGCGATCCCCGAGTGCTGCCGACGCAGATCGAGATGAACCAGAACAAAGCAGCAGCGACGGCGGCAACAGCGGCGCCCCATGCAATGCCAAACATCTCGTGGC